>NW_016162668.1:0-246 GCF_001687245.7 Rhagoletis zephyria
TAATGAAAATTTTTAATAAAAAATCGCGAGATTTTTTATTAAAAATTTTTGCCTGCGGCGCTTGTCAGTTTTTTTTCTTATTGGGGGTATTTAACCCCATACCCTCCTTTACTACTAATTCAACGCTGAGCAGGAAAATGGGTACGATGAAAACTATTCTCTTTTATTGTTATTTTCTTAGATGTGGCTGCACTCTTCTAATGTCAGTGTGAAACCATGGTTGAATCAACGGTTCTGTATTCACAA
>NW_016162668.1:274-14278 GCF_001687245.7 Rhagoletis zephyria
AAAACTTACTTAATTTACTAAAAATACATCATAAATGTAAAAAGTATGTTTACATTTCATTGTGCGGGGTTTTAATGCAACTATTTTGCCAAAGTGTCTACATAAATATAGTGTTTATTGTGTGAAATAGCGCCGAGAGGTTAGTTCAATTTACAAACTTTAACAACAAATAACTTAAAAACTATAAGCCTCCTGCGGCTAAAAGTATATATATTTGCAATCAGGAGAACTCCCCCTACCCCCCCATAGCAACCTTTTTTTTGTACGCGGGGGATGCCAAGCTAAAATTTTCCCTTAAAAGGAAAATACGATTATATATGTGCAGTTAGAGTGTGCACGTTCAAACAAATAAATACTTTTGGTATATTACAGCAGTGCAGGAAGAGGTTCTCTGCAAAAGGTGTTCAGCCCCTTTTATTTTTTATCAAAAATTGATTGTTGTTTAATTATTATGAGAGTACATCCAGAATATTTGCAAATGACAGCAGGACTATGTCGCCACATCTAAAAAACCAAGGGTGGAAAGTAAGACCAAAAGAAAATACGATTATAAGGAAAATACGATAAGGTTCTTTTGCTCAGATTTAAACAAATAGTAAGGGATGGGGGTCATATTCCTCTCTTTTCCGGCAACGCAGAAAGGAGAATTCTACGTAGTGAGGGTTGTAATCCCTAAGTGCGGCCTTAGGCCGCCTACGCGGAAAGGTGTTCTGTGCAAAAAGTGTTCAGCCCCCTTTTTTTGACAACACAGAAAGGAGAATTCTACGTAGTGAGCGTTATAATCCCTAAGCATGACCGTAGCCGCCTACGCAGAAAGGTGTTCGGCCCCGGGCCCCCCCTACTATTTATTTTAATCTGAACAAAGTAACCTTATCGTATCTTCCTTTTAATCGTATTTTCTTTTGGTCTCTTTTCCACCCTTAGTTTTAGATGCGGCAACACAGTCCTGCTGTCATTTGCAAATATTCTGCATGTACTCTCATAATAATTAAACAACAATGAATTTGTCATAAAAAACTGTAATGTACTAAAAGTATTTATTTGTTTGGTCGTGCACACTCCAACTGCACATATATTGAGTGTAATACTATGTCTCCATTGTGAGATTTAATGAAGATTTAGCCCTCTGGCGAGATTTAACGTTAAATATTTTGAGATTTACCATATAAAATTAAATCTCAAAAGGCAGTAGATTTAAGTTAAATCTTCAATAATATTGATCACTAAATACAATTTGTTGGGTGTGGCAACCACAAATTCACATGCCATAAGTCAAATGACGTTTGTATTTTCAATATACAGTTGCGGACATTGAAATCTAGCCAATTAAAAGAAACATGCATTTTCTTGTTTTTTATATTTTGGTTAGTTTTAAAGGAAAATTATTAATATTTACATAACTTTGGTTGTAGTAAATTAAGAAGACTAAAAAATTCAGAAAATATGTTTTATGATAATATCATGCAGAGTCTTGTTCGCTTTCTAAAAATCGTTTACGCGCTGCGACGTGAAATTTATTAAATTCGGCAATGGTTCTGCTTTGATAACACTGCCCTAAGCAACCTCTAGAACTCAATTTGACACAGGCATATTTGCTAGCAGGGTCTTCATGATATGCCAAAAGCCCGCGATTGGATTTTCGGTATCCTCTTATGAAAAAGACGAATTATTTCCCAACAGCTCTTTACAAATTTTTCTTTACGCAAATGATATTCTTTATTGTCAATGTTATTGTGGCTTGTTANGTTCGCTTTCTAAAAATCGTTTACGCGCTGCGACGTGAAATTTATTAAATTCGGCAATGGTTCTGCTTTGATAACACTGCCCTAAGCAACCTCTAGAACTCAATTTGACACAGGCATATTTGCTAGCAGGGTCTTCATGATATGCCAAAAGCCCGCGATTGGATTTTCGGTATCCTCTTATGAAAAAGACGAATTATTTCCCAACAGCTCTTTACAAATTTTTCTTTACGCAAATGATATTCTTTATTGTCAATGTTATTGTGGCTTGTTAATATTTTATTTTTAATATTTTTATTGAGCTTTGTACCACGATTGTTTATTAGGAAAAATTGAAAAAGCAACAAAGTCTAAGTGGTAGAAGTTATAGCAGCTATTTCGGAGATCACGATTTTCCAAACTATATTTTATACGTATTTACCACGAATAATAATAAAGAATTCACATAATGGAACTCCGCTGCTGGTACCGTCAAATATTTAAAAATGTGAACGTCAAACATATCTCGTTGTAGCAATGGAGACGGTTGTGATTTAGCAACTGGATTTATTAAATCTTGATAGGTAAATCTCTCAATGTAGACATAGTATAAATAACGTGTAAATTTAGTGGAAAGTGCATTAAATATTGTGAAATAGTCCCATGCAAGTTTGTTAAATATACAAAATTAACAACAAATTACTTAAAAACTATAAGGTTACGCGCTTTGAAACTTTACATAGACAACTATTAGCACCCCCTCTTTCCCCCTATTTTCCTTAATCCCGTTTTCAGGGGTTACCATTCTAAAATTTTCTCAATGTCAGTATTCCGTAGATGTTCCTGAACGTTTAGCATACACTCTCGATCCATCAATATTTTTAGAACCATCAATATGGATCACGACCCAAATATCGCGATCCATGGTGGAATAATAACAAGGTGTTGTCAGTAGCGACGTGTTTGTTGTAATTTTGACAAATTCGGCATGCTTATTTTCAGTGCTACCGATCTTAATTTTTATACCACTATTCGTTGGGAAATAGTATCCAAAATGGTTCATTTTAGTAATTCGTTTTATCGCGACTTTTAAAGAACTTGGTGTTTTCAGAACGATATTAATATTTAAAATTGATGAATTTGTATAATTTTTGTCCTCAAAATGTAAAAAAATAAAAGATATCGTGGTTATCAATGGAAAAAGATTGTCATAATATTGAGCCAAATGAACACTGATACACTAGAATAAAGTGGCTGCATGGCTAAGTTAGGGATTCGCCTATATTATCGATATTTATGTGTTTTAATCTATTTAAAAATCATTTACAGTCTTATAGTAAATTGCCTTATTTTACCGCCTTTACTTTTTTAAAGTTACAATATATGTCCGATACAAACATATATTCAGGCTTATAAGCCTGTAGTCATACATTTTTCTACATTTAATTGGAAATAGTGTGAACCAACGGATTAAAAGTGTAAATAATTAATACCTCTTCTACTACTTTAAAATGCGTGACCGGAATAGACCTGCCGAAAAAGTGAGGTTAAGTAACTGACAACACCTTGTTATTGGGCACGTTCAGAAGGCGCAACAGCTCAGTAACTGTTGCCATTGCACCTTCTGAACGCGTTGTTGTGTACTTCTGATTAACTGAACAGTTGCGTGTTAGATGATTGTAATATTGTTCTGATCATTAGAAACAACATATTGTTGAGAGTTGAATTTGACAGCTAATGCATCAAGCCGTTCAGAAGACGCATAACGATCACTGATATTTTTAGAAACGCTTGCGCTCAACTGATGCGCCTTCTGAACCTACCCATTATTCCACCATGATCGCGATCGTTGTTGACCAGGCGCCTTACCAGCCGTCTTCACATGCTTGCAAATTTCGCTTGCGTTCTGCTTTTTTCTCTCGCAAGTGAGATAGAGTTTTGTTGACTGGGCATTTGACAGCATACTTTTTCATTTGTAAAATGTCGCCAAACAAGAAGGTTCATGCCTTGCAGGCTCTTAAAAGTTTGAGAAAATTAGAAAATCTGCATAAAGAGATGTATACCATTTTCAAATGAAAAATGGCTGCATCTAAATTTGTATTTGCCTCCAAAATAAACGAAGTTGCTACTCTGAAGAACTCTGCGAAATGAGAACATAGCTGTCAAACAACAAAAAGGGAAAATTTTAGTTTGGCATCCCCCGCGTACAAAAAAAATGTGGTTAAGGGGGGTAGGGGGAGTTTGCAAATATATATACTTTTAGCCGCAGGAGGCTTATAGTTTTTAAGTTATTTGTTGTAAAAGTTTGTTTATTGAACTAACCTTTCGGCGCTATTTCACACAATAAACACTACATTTATGTACACACTTCGGAAGAATAGTTGCTTTAAAACCCCGCACAATGAAATGTAAACATATTTTTTACATTTATGATGTATTTTTAGTAAATATTGACGTATTGATTTTTATGGAAAAAGCGCCGCAGGCGAAAATTTTTAATAAAAATCGCTCGATTTTTTGTTAAAAATTTTCATTATTTATCAAATTATCGATGTACGTTTTCTACATTCGTGTACTTTGAACTACAATAACACCAGTAAATATTATTTCCACCCGAAAAAAATTATACCGTTATGATCAGGAGTAAGACCCCTATCGATCCTCATATTATAATTTTTAATAAGAGCAATGTATGTACATACGTATTGTACACTTATACTCCCTAATTATACGCACATATTTGTGGTGTATTTTTTTTTAACGTATGGTAACATTTTGTGTTACTGTCAGCCACTGTTATTTCTGCTTGTTTATGAAATGTGCAAACGTTTGTGAAGATATTTATAAACGCGTTTTACTTAATTAATTAATTAAGAATTGTATATTGAAGTGGAAATCTCAGGCCGGGGTTTTAATGCAACTATTTTGCCGAAGTGTGTACATAAATATAGTGTTTATTGTGAGAAATAGCGCCGAGAGATTAGTTCAATTTACAAACTTTAACAACAAATAACTTAAAAATTATAAGCCTGCTGCGGCTAAAAGTATACATATTTGCGATCAGGAGAACTCCCTCTACCGTTCCATAGCTACCTTAATGCGGAACTCCGGGGATGCCAAACTAAATTGCAGCCCAAAGTGGTAGCATGCATGGGTAGCAAGCAGCGAAATTATGTATCAAATACAATAACAAGAGACAGCAAAAAAAAAATGAAGTGAGCGATATGAGAGGAATAAGAGANCCCGGGGCTTTAATGCAACTATTTTGCCGAAGTGTGTACATAAATATAGTGTTTATTGTGAGAAATAGCGCCGAGAGATTAGTTCAATTTACAAACTTTAACAACAAATAACTTAAAAATTATAAGCCTGCTGCGGCTAAAAGTATACATATTTGCGATCAGGAGAACTCCCTCTACCGTTCCATAGCTACCTTAATGCGGAACTCCGGGGATGCCAAACTAAATTGCAGCCCAAAGTGGTAGCATGCATGGGTAGCAAGCAGCGAAATTATGTATCAAATACAATAACAAGAGACAGCAAAAAAAAATTAAGTGAGCGAGATGAGAGGAATGAGAGAAATATGTAGCAATTCCAACAACAAAACAACTAGCACAGGGTCGCTATTATCTTGCTATGCTATTTTGCAAAATATATACATGGGTTTCGACGTTGCATATTTTGCAGCGATAGGAAATGTTGTTTCCCATGAANTCCATGTATTTTGTTGTTGTGTATTTGCAAGTTATGCAATCCATGCAATCCGCTTCGTTCAATGGCTTTGCAAGATTTGGAGAATACCCCTATTTGTAACAACATTTGTACATGTAGTCTGAGCATTACTCTATCCACCAAAGAGTTGCTTATTCGAAGCTCGTGCTATCCAACAAGAATGAACACAGGAGAGTCGGTATTGGATGGCACATAAAAGCGAACACAATGCGAATGAAGATTTATTGCAGCTAAGGTTATAGTGTTGCTTCAATAATAAAGAACCAATTATTTTGTATAAAGTTGCATCAGAAGCGTGCAACATTAAAAGAGGAACCACCATTTGGTACCCTTGTATTTCTGAACTTCCCCATCTTGTGATTCGCCAGCCTATAACCTTCTGCTTTTTCTATAAGAAACGCGGGACTTGGCATCATAGTTGCCAACTTAGTGCTTTAAGCACTAGATTTAGTGCTTTTTGAAAATTAAAACGCCAAACAAAATGGTTTAGTGCCTAGTGCCCTTTTCAGTGCTTTTTTTAAACTAAAATTCCTGAATTTACAAGAATCTACAAATTTCAATGCACTAAAATGCAAACCATGGTTGATAAAAAGATGAAGTTGCAAACCCACGTTCTTGCGTTCTTGTAAAATTGTATTCGCGTTGAAAATGCTAACACGCAGATAAGTTAAGTATTTATTTCTTTATTTCTTGATTATTGATTGATTACACAGTTCGAAAAATTCTCTTTTTGCCACCTGAGTGCATCGGTTTTTGTAGATTTTTCGGCGCTGAATCCAAAACTGGCTGCAGAATTTCTCTACCACGTCGGAATTTTGAGATATCCTAACCTCTAAGTGTAAAAACACGGTTTTTCGCAATATTTGGAGTTATATTATAAAACAACAAATTTTTTCGCTCATTTCCACTTAGGGTATCATTAAGTATTACTCTTCCCCTTTAAAATTCAATTTCGTTTGTTGCGATTCGATTGTTTTTTCTCCAGATATACCAGTTTTAATATGCTGTACTTCGGTATTACTTCGTAAGCACGAATGGGTATTTATCAGACAACAGCATGAGTTTACCCACTTCCATGTAAACAGTATGAACTCATTGCTGTGAACTCTGTTAGGTTAGTGAGAAACACCGTACAAATAGTGAGATTCATAGTTAGTTTTGAAATCAATGTTTAGCTGCAGTGTACTCAATTGATTTCAAATATGGCATTGATATACTCTTTCCAAATCAAGTCAAGCGAGTGAAAAATGTTGTTATGAAAAGCAAGTCGAGCAATCGAATGACACCCATTGACTTCAAACAATTAGTAGAGAATACGACAATTTAAAAAAAATGGATATTGATGAAGTATTTTTTTAAATATATTAGTTTTACTAAATTATTTAGTTATGCACCTGACGTACATTTATATAATTAGTCTACAAAAGAAATGCAATGTTACCTCAGAAGACATCGGCTTTATAAGGGACTTGAAAAATAAGTTGCTTTATTATTTAAAAACAGTTGCTGTCGAAAACTAACAGATTTGCACAAAATTGTGCTTTTTTATACCCGTCAGCAAAAGAGCTCAAGAACTTTACCGAATCTGAGCAAAGGTACACAAAAGAGAAATGTTTACAAATTATGAGAACGTTAACTGAGAATTCTGACAGTACAACGGAACCACAAATTGCGGATACACCTTTGTTACCTTCAGACAACTTTGAGCTGTTTTCAGGTCTTCTTAAACAACCTACCTTTGTGAGCAGAACTGATAAAGCTACTGCAGAGCTGCGGCGATACAAAAATATTGAGGTATATTTTCATACGGACCTCGATATAATTAATTGGTGGGAGGTACACAAATGCGAAATGCCGCTGCTGCATAAACTCAGTCGTAGAGTAATAGCCACTCCTTCAACTAGCGCATCGTCAGAAAGAGTTTTTTCTTCTGCTGGAAATGTTATTTCTGACAAAAGATGCCACCTTTTGTCAAATGATGATGCCCTTAATCAGTTGATATTTTTGCATTATAATATTAACAAAAATTGTCTTGGCAAATGGTTTTTCTTTGATACTTTCATTACAGCAGTTATACCATGCACTTGTTTTTCAAATCAAGCACTTGTTATTTGAATCGAGCACTTGATAGTGTGAATTACTCACTCAACCGACAATGTTTTTTCAATGATATCGCACGTTATGTTTGGAAATAAATGAGTGCGAGTGTATCCATGCAGCTCTCTGGTATTTATTTATACATGTAAATAGTGTTTATTTTTTTCCTTTTGTTTACCACAAACTGTTATGAAAAAAGAGTATCCTTTGATAAAAAAAAAATTTAGTGCTTTTAGTACGGTAAAACGCTCTTTTTCCAAGGTCTGGTGTGTTTTGAAATTTAAAAGTTGGCAGCACTGCTTGGCATCAGTTGGCGCTTCCAATTGGCGTGAATTAGCACAGAAGAGAATGAATAGCGTACTTTATTGGATTCGGCCGACATATAAAATACCACACGTGTGAATAAATTTTATCTTGATTTGGAAAAATATCTCCTCTGCCGCTTGAAGGAAACAAGAGACCATCAACTTTTTGTTTGATTTAGTTCCCTGAACCGCTTCTGTTATGATATGGCACTTCTTTCTATGTAGTAGTTCATTTTATATAAATATCACCGTAAGAAATGGCGTAAATCGCAGGGATCGTAACCGTTATGATTTTAATTATACAATTAATCGTTATTTTGATATTTTTATTTTTTCGATTATTTTGTATCGTTATTTTATGATTGTTATTTTTTTTATCTTCTCCAATCGTTACTTTATGATCTTTATTTTTAAGATAATTTTTGATCGTGTGTGTGTGCGTTTCTATCTAATACTAGCCAATGCCCGCTGGCTTCGCGGCCTTAATATGAACTAGTGATGGGCGAGTCCGAGATGTTTAAACGATCGAGAGAATCGTTATCGTTGCAAATTTACAATCGAGTCAATAATCAACTCGCTGCCCGACTGTACAATCGAGATGTTTTTCGATTGTTTCGAGTCGACTGACTTATCACTGACGAGATCGTGTGAACCAGGGGAGCCAATTCGTTAGGAATTCTCCGATTTGCTGGGAATTTCAGTTTGCGTGGGGAATCGGGGAATGGACCGTCTTTTGTGGGGAATTTCAGCTCCTTTAATTTTAGTATAATAAAGTTTTAAATGGCCAAAAACTACTGTTGTTTTAGAATTTTTCTTGTCGCATTTGTTTTCATATAACGAATAAACATAATTTACTTGTAGATGAAAGAAAATCGCAACCACTTCAGCAAAAAATCCTAAAACATAAGTACATAACGTCGTTCAAAGAACAAAATCGCGTATTAAGAAAATGCAATACCTCGTATGAGAGGTTGCCAAAATTTCCAAAGGCTAGTCCGAGATGTTTTGACCGATTTTTATAGAATGTTAAACGCGACTCGCAATTCGTTGCCACAGACTGCGACAGAGAACCATCGAGATGTTTTAACAACCGCTGGCCAGCAGCGAGACCGAGATGACTTGGTCGATTGTTAACGAATATGTTAGTTCAGCTTAAGCACGACTTTTTTCGGGTGGCAAATCGTCTACGAGAGAAACCATCGAGGACAATCGAGATATTTAAACAATCGAGACAATCGACTAAAACATCTCGGACTCGCCCATCACTAATTTGAACTTTTTCGTTGGCCAATTCAAACTAGCGTCTAAAACCAAAAAAAAGTATGCAAAGACAGAATTTTTAGTTTAACCCTAGAACACACGCCCGGGTACAAATGTATCCACTTTCAACTTTGAAGTGTTGTAACTTTTGAACCGCTATACCTCCATACCGCTAACTTAGGAAGATTATTTAGTTTTGAGTTCAAATTCAAAATTTGAACCAGATCGGACCATTGGTTCAGGAGCTACAGCCTTCCAAACACATTATATACGTAAACACACACCCGGGATACGTTTGTACCCCAATAGTAAAAATCCTCATAATAATAAAAAAAAAACATTTTTTATATTATTTTTTTATTTGAAAAATTAAAAATATTCATTTCACACATTATATTATTGACTTTTATTATAAAAATTATAAAAATGCATCTTATATCTAAGGAAAATCATGGCAAATAGAGCAATTTGTTGATGTGACCGAATGTTCAAGACACATTGGCTTCTTACATTTGTCGCACAGCTTTCTGGTTTTTCTACGGCGTTTTTCCTCTTGTGCGTAACATAAATAGCAAGATCCGGACACAGGTTTTGGCGTGCGCGCTGCGGCAGATGTTGATGCTGCTGTTGACACCATTGATTCCACCGGTCGGTTGAAATATGCTTCAATAGCAATTTTAGTCGAAAAATTTCGCGTCACTTGACGATTTATGGCTCTGGCTTCAATAATGGGCATACACAATGCTTCAGCCAAGCTGCGCAGGATCTGCTTACGCTTGTTGTTTGTTCTCCAAGGCAACATAGGGTTATTCAAATCGTAGACAATGTAGGCTGCAAGAGCTGTAATGTCCAACATGTTGAAGAACATCGCTAGTGGCCATCGTTTTGTTTGTCTTTGTGTTGGATATTCCGCAAACATTTGGTCCATTCGATCAACACCACCTTTGGTACGATTATAATATTCAATTATTTCAGGTTTCCCACTGTCAGCTATTTCAGCATCATTATGCATGGTCGAAAGCAAAATTACTGCTTTATTTTTTTTGGGAACATAAGAGCACATTGTCACATTATTTTTGAAGCCAAATGTCGTTGAACCAATTGTCCTGTTTTTGTTCTGCTTCATTTCTTGAGGAATATATGATTTGTTTTTGCGCAAAGTTCCAACGATCGTGAGTTTCCAGGTGAGAAGCAGTTCTGCAACTGGCAAGGTCGTAAACAAATTGTCCATTGTAATGTTTCGGCCACTTCCTTGGTATTTGGCAGACAAATCCTTCACCACTCGTTCGCCTTGGTTCGTTTCCCTACCAGTTTCTGCTTGGCCAGTATATATTTGTCCATGCAGTGGATATGCATTTGTGGCATCGCAAATCCACCAAACCTTGATACCATATTTAGCAGGTTTTGACGGTATGTACTGCGTAAACCGTGTGCGTCCACGGTAAGGAAATAATTGTTCATCAATCGTCAAGCATGAGCTGGGCTTGTAATGTGCAGCAAGATTATTGTTCATCATCGTCCACAACTCACTGATCGGTGCTGCTTTATCAGTTAGTAAGCGTGTTGCACGAGTGTTTTTATCGTCAAATCTTAGGAACCGCAATATCGAACAGAAACGGTTGACTCCCATTGTGGCGCGATATAAAGGATAGTTTTTGACGCTCCATAAATCTCGAACATGTTCTCCATTGCTATGGTTCGCACCAGTCATAATAAGTATGCCAAAAAATGCATACAGCTCTGTTATTGACACAGGCGTCCATGACTTAGGAGTTGTGTTTGGATGCGCATTGTTGTAAGCATTATAAGTTTCTTTTGCTAACTTATTTGTGTGGCGCATAATTATATCAGCCATTTCAACGTTCATGAAACATTTGAATGTTTGCTCTATTGACAACATTTCAGTGCATCTAGCTGGTCCAGAACGTTCTCTTATAATATTTTGTCTGAGTACCTGACGACTTACATTTGGTTCTTTCATCCACTCAGTACCATCACGTGCAACAAATTTTTCGGCACTAGCAGGTAATTCATTATTTTCTTCTACTTCTTCTTCTTCATCGTCTTCTTCATCATCCTCATAGTCCGCATAATCAGGTAATACTTCTGCGGCACTTTGCGAAACTTCAGCATCGTCATCAGCAATTTCAATGTCATTGATTTGAATTTCTTCTTCATCTTCTGAGTCAAAGTCATAGGGAGCGTCATCGTCACAAATTTCATCAAATAAAGATTGTATATATGATTCTCGCTGTTCCTCAGTTAGCCTGCATAATAAAAAAAATTAGTATATGTTTACATTGTTGCTTATTTTACATTTTTTACCTTCTATATGCTGCACTTGATAAATATTCGTTTCTTCTTGAAGTCATTTCGTATCCAGTTATTTATAGTTTCAGTTATATTTATTTTCACTTATATTTTCACTTCTTACACTTTTGAGCACCAAAACAATAATGAAAATATCAACAGGCAGCATTTATAACAACACCTCGTGTGAAAACAACCCTTGCAGCTGCATATAAAATACAAAAACCAGTTATACCAGTGTATTTGCTACCTACGTACCCATACCTTGCGCGACCTTTTTGCACATATCTTTTGAACCAGGTAGAATATTTCAATGAAATAAAAACCAAAATGTGTATTCGTTGTTACTCTACAAGTATATTATTATAAATTATATTATTTTGTTTTGCATTTATCAGGACAACAACAAAAACAAATATCCACTGTTGCATCTCCTGACTTTATTTGCCCATATCGCTGGAACCAGTAGGAATATTCGAATGAAACAAAAGACAAAATACTTGTTATATGTTAAAATATACATTTCAAAAAAAAAATCATAGAAATCGGTTGAATAAGCATTAAAAAAACCGCAAAATAAGGTCCCGGGTACAAACGTATCCCGGGTGTGTGTTTACGTGGTATTTTCTGGGTGTGTGTTATAGGGTTAAGTTGAAACCACTAAAGTGCAGTATCCTCCTCACACACAGGCCAAGAATAGTAACTATATGGAATACCAATCCCTGAGCATTACCGATGGCCTTATTTCCACCTGTGAGATCTCTGACAAGCACGCGTGACCTTTTTCTATGATCTTGAAACTACAACATTGGTCCGATGCGTAAGCCAATAAAAGTCCTCATAAGAAAACTCAAGAGCACAGATGTGTGTTTTCTGTTATAGGAGGGCCAAGAATCCACGCTGTCCCACTGGATTAAAAGCTCTCCTGTAATTGGCTAAATGAGTCGCGTGATCTCTTGAATATCGTTCAAATGAAGCAATTGATATACATACCTACGGCAATCTTTCCTTGCTAATTCGCCACTTTTACAATTCGTGTTAATATTTATTAACTGATTTCTAGGTAGATGCAAGACTGCATTTGGGGTGCATGAGGGCGTCAGACAAAGGTGCGCTTACAAAATTTTGCGGTCTTTATATGCATACCTAACCCCATCCATCATTAAGCCCACTGAAACTAAATTCGTATAACTTAAACATAGGGCCAAATCAGACTAACTACGCGGGGTTTCTATACATTTCGGCTGCAGCGTCATCCATTGGGTCCATTTTCTGCAAAATCATTGCTTACCATAAAATGAATACGTATTAAGAACTTCAATCTCGACTCCAACGCTACTCAGCGGGTCTATTTTTAGCAAAATAATTGTTCATCATATAAAATTTTAACGAAATTGGTTAATAAATACGACTTTTATAAATAACTCTACTCCAGCACCACCTAGCGAGTTCTCTAATAGCATATAATAGGACCATATATGTATGTAAGTTATAACCCCCAACAATTTTACGGAACTCTATTCAGGGGTTTTTAAGTTTAGTGCGAAAAACGAAAACGGCTATCACTTTATGTATATAGGTATATAGATGGGACAAGTCTTTAACGAAACCCATAAAAATCAAAGCTCAAAACTTTGTGCAAGATTAAAAAAAAATTTAATTTTCACAAAAATGTTACCTTTTATCAAAAATTAAGAACCAAGTTACAATAGTTTAATGGGATTTAGAGCTCTATGAGAAAATGGTTCCCAATCGAATGATACATGCGTGTTTACGTAAATGTATATAGATGCAGCCTTTCCAATAATGACCATTTTTCGCCATAAGTACGGTATTAATAACATTTGCAGCTGTGTCAAATTTCAGAACGTTAGCGTAAGCGGTTTTAAAGATAAGCTGTATGGGAAGTTCAGTTCATTGTGTACAAATACAAGTGAGATATCTTAGCAATAGACGTCATCCTGGGCCACAGCTGCGATCATCTGTTTTTTAGAGTTGCTTATTTTGCTCTAAAGTGCGCTTTTTTGACCTGAGTTGCATTAAATAGTCTCTTAAAACTTGGTAGTATTTGTTGCTCAAATGGTAACATATATGCCCAAAAACTTGAAAAATATTAGATTATTGCTTTTTAAAAATGCTNCCGAAAAACGAAAACGGCTATCACTTTATGTATATAGGTATATAGATAGGACAAGTCTTTAACGAAACCCATAAAAATCAAAGCTCAAAACTTTGTGCAAAATTAAAAAAAAATTTAATTTTCACAAAAATGTTACCTTTTATCAAAAATTAAGAACCAAGTTACAATAGTTCAATGGGATTTAGAGCTCTATGAGAAAATGGTTCCCAATCGAATGATACATGCGTGTTTACGTAAATGTATATAGATGCAGCCTTTCCAATAATGACCATTTTTCGCCATAAGTACGGTATTAATAACATTTNTAGTTTTATATCTAACGTATTTACGGGCCGATTTGTCTGCTTTTTATAAGCTTTTATTTAACTTGGTCATCCCGCGCAAATCGTGGAAATTTCCAATCGATTTTAAACTAACTTCCCGACAAGTTAGAGACTTG
>NW_016162668.1:17389-26141 GCF_001687245.7 Rhagoletis zephyria
TACAAATTGTTAGTAATTTTCATTAGAGTTTGAATAACTCCTTTCACTAAATGGCTTTTAGTAACTTTAACGAGACCTTAACTTATTTTATTTTATTCATTTTAGTGCAGTTTTGACAAAATTTTCTTGCTAAAAAATCTTTTGTTTCACTACTTTATTTTATTCCTTTGATTAAACATGTTATATAAAAGCTTATTTTTAAAAAAATATTTTTTTTACGTTACTTTATTAAAATATATACTGGCTATGTATGTAAGTAGAATCATGTTTGCGTAAAATGGTCTTCCTAGGTGGTGCCAAGGTCGAGATATTTCGAAAAACCGTAATTATGGTCCGATTTGCTTTGAATTTGGTGTATGTATTTGAATTGGGGCTGAAGTCAAAATATAAAGTATATTCGAGGTAAACTACATGTTTTATTTGCGTTAAAAATTCATTTAAAAGCAATATTAATAAAAATATAACGATGGAAATTTATGTCATGTGACGCCACGTCACGTCACGTTTCACACTTGGGGTTGTAAAAGAGAATTGAAACAATTTGCATTAATTCAAAAAACTCTAAAAACAACTAGAATTGCTCCAAATCATATTAAAATAAGTTTCATGAAAATAGCCATCCACAATTCGCAGAGTTTTGCGATTTTGTAAGAAAAGAAAAATTCACCTTCCATTTTTTGTCAAGTAACGACACTCTCTTTAAATGCTTATATTTCAGGACCAAGCAGTTCGATTGATTTCATTTTTCGGCCCAAAAAAGTTAAAGAAAACAAATGGTATTCATTTTTTGTATCACATTGAAATCGTACGACTGTCACGTGCGCCACCAGGGAATGCCCATATTCAAATACCTAGGAATAAAGAGCGATCATAAACTGAAAAAAAAATGATTCTATATTTTCATTTCATTCCAAGCATTAGTTTGAGCGNGGGAATGCCCATATTCAAATACCTAGGAATAAAGAGCGATCATAAACTGAAAAAAAATGATTCTATATTTTCATTTCATTCCAAGCATTAGTTTGAGCGTGATGCTCTTACAACCATACAGACAGACAAAAATTCTAAAAATTATTGATTTGGCTTCTGTTGATCTAATAAGCCCTATTAATTTCTTTAAAATCTATTTTGTACAGACATCGGCCTATTACAATTTTATTATTCTCAAATACTTTCATTTGATACCCATTTGGCAACATTCAGGTTTTTCAAATAGGTGGCAACCAGCTCCAAAACTATTTTCGAAAGAAAGCTTCCTAAACTTCTTTAATTTAATATCCATATTATAATATTTTATTTATTTTACCAATTTAAATGACAACAGGTGGCAGAGCCCTAAAAATATTTTCGGCGTTAAAAACTCCTAACCTCCTTAGTTTGATGCTAATATTGCAATATTTAATCTATGTTATCAATTAAAGGTGGCATCCTTCCACAAAAATATTTTCAGTTGTAAGCCTTTCTATTCGCAGCCATATTGCAATATATATTTTATCGTATCAATTTACTCAAAATGAAATTTTCAAACAGGTGGCAACTCTCTAGTTTTTTTCTTCTAAGATAGGCCTTTAGCGATACATCGGTGAAAACTGAATTCGATTCCATGCATTAGCTTTCGAGTGATGCGCGTTCAAAACAAACAGACAGAAAAAACACTAAAAATTGTTGATTTGGCTTCTGCAGCTCTAATAAAGACCCCACCATATTAATTTTTGTTTAATAATATAATGTACGGACACCGGCCTGTTACAATTTTATTATACGTTTAGATATAGCTTTCATTTATTTTATCAATTTAATTCAATAAATTACTTCAAACAAGTGGCAACCCCCCTCTAAAATATTTTCGGCAGTAAAATTTTCTAAACCTCTTCAGTTTGATACCCATATTGCAAAATTCTAATTATCTTATAAATTAAATTAAATTAAAATTTTCAAACAGGTGGCAACCCTTAAAGAATATTTTTAGCTGTAAGTGTTCATAAGCCTCTTTCTTTTGACGCCCAATTTTCAAACAGGTGGAAACTCTCTAATTTGAAGCAATAGAGGCTTGCTTTGCTTGCTTCGCTTTGAGAACTGTCAAAAGTCATTTGGAATATACTAAAACGTATGAGGGGTACCCAAATGGGAGCTTTGCTTCACTTGCTTTAAGCGCCTCAAAGTTTCAAATAGGCAAATGTTTTATTTTGAAAGCGTTTTGTAGGCTTTTGACAAAAAGGTATGCTCCCGTTTTAATTAAATTCAAACAAACTGCTGCACACTTTTATGTACAAATTTCACGTAATTAAGATGAAATATATGTATAATATTAGTTACTCAAAGTTTATTAAAAATGATTCTATGTTTCCAATCTATGTTTAACATGTCGCTGACTTAAAGTGAAAAGTTGCTAAGTCCATTTTTACAAATTTTACAGGAACTTTGAATACAACGTTTTGCGTGTTTAAAGCAAAGCAAAATCTATACACAGTTACAAATTTCGGTTTTACTTTTAAAGTTTCTGGACTACATACATGACCAAACTAAATTTAGTTCCAAATACAAACCTTCCAAGTTTATTAAAAGAGAGCACAGATTAAACAGATCGGTTTAAATTTTAAACCCGAACATTTTCTATATCGTTTGCTTCACGTTACACTTCACGAAAGCTTTTTCATAATTAAGAATATACAAAATATTATATTTTATGCTCCGTCTAATGGAGATTACGCCCGGACAGCCTTGGTAGCAACCAATTGTATCAAGCATCTTCGCACACTCAGCTACAGCCATGCATGTAAATGTGCTTTCATATGTTGAGTTTGAATCAACACTACATTTCGCTGTGTTGATGCCGTCAGTTCATAAAATTACCTCTCTCTCTGAGAGACATATAAATTAAGGCATATTGAGGCAAACATTTTCTATTTCGGTTCGGATTTTTAACCAAATTTTCTATATATGAAACCTATAAACTGGAATTAAAACATTTTGGTTTGATTTAAATATAAACCACGAACTTTTTGGTTTTAATTTTAAACCACCCATAGCAAAACATCATTTTCTCGGCTGCCTGGACTAAAATTTAAACCAGAATATGTGACCTGGTCTACGAAAAGGGAGCTTACGTGCGAAAACTAGTTTTCTGTGAAAAAGCTGTTAAAAGTAAGCAACTCGTTTCGTCAGTTTCTCATTATCTCGTTAATTGTTCTCCGCGCCGGACGTCCATTAAGTGTTGTTGTTGGTCCAGTAAGTGTTGTTGTTGGTCGGAATATTATTATAGTTCATCGTGTAAGTTGCTAGTGTGGAACATTTAAAAAAGTAACACTGAAGAAGTGACGTTTACTGTTTCTGTTTGGAACGTCAGTGGTACATCTATCACAATCTTCGCAGCTTAGTTTCGGATATATCTGAAGTAGATATTGTGGCTCCATTGCCGAAAGATTTGCCATCGAAGAAATGGAAGGCAAAAACTAGTGAAGATGTTCTCAATCCAGACGAGGAACCAGGTCCATCTTCCTCAGGATCAACACGTAAAAAGCATTATTATTTTTGGCCCATAATACGTTTTTCTAGTGTATAATCATGTCTTTATAGCTTATAATTCAATGTATTTCGTTCATTACCAATAAATAATATTTTGTCGTATTTTTACTCTTCTTTCTCTACATTTTTAGTACACTTCTAAGCAAGTTAGGATTTTCTGCTTTTCACCACGTGAAAAAGCATCTCATCTTCCATCCGAATCAACCAAAAAGTGAAAATTGATTTTTTGACACCTAAGCCCCCTTTCCGTAGACCAGGTCACATATATTAAAAATTGCTTAAGACTATTGACTGCTTTAAAAAGTAGACTATAAAAGTTTAAAAAAGGCAGTAGTCCCAGCGCGGTTTAAAATTAAATCAAAATTTTTGACCGTTTACGAATGAGAAGGATTCGATCTTTGTTAAAAGATTTCGTATTATTTTGGTCTTATCGAATATACGAGGCCTCTTTGGACTTAGAAAATTTGTCTTTCATTGAATATAAACGAGAATAAATAAAACAAGTACCTTAATCCTTAATTTCTCTTGCTTCCTATATGAAAATGTGGGGTTTCATAAAATGTAGACATAGCAACTTTTCACACAAAGCTAGCGGTATTTATGATGTCAAACTACTGGNGAAAATGTGGGGTTTCATAAAATGTAGACTTAGCAACTTTTCACACAAAGCTAGCGGTATTTATGATGTCAAACTACTGGTCAGTCGTCTCTTGAAAAATCGATTTTTTTTTTAGTTTTTGGTTTTTAATAAATGTACACTGCTTACCACTACACCACAGCGGCCGACAAAATACTTAGAACTTAATTTTTAGTAAGTAGCCTATCACTGGTATCAATAATGCAATCACCTACAATTAATGAAATAGTTTTTTTCATTTTCCTGCTGATCTTTTTTTGTGGTTCTTGAGGTTTTCTTAGGTCTATGTTTGTTACTTTAATTGTCGACACTACAAATTTTTTTTTGGTTTTCTAGGATCAGGCAAGTTTAAAGCTGCAAATATTATCAAACAAATAAAAATCATAAAATAACGATTAAGAATGATCGAAAAAATAAAAATCAAAGAATAACGATTATTTTTTATCGAAAAAATAAAAATCATAAAATAACGATTAAGAATGATCGAAAAAATAAAAATCAAAGAATAACGATTATTTTTTATCGAAAAAATAAAAAACATAAAATAACGCACCATAAATAAGCACCAGGTACTCAGCACGGTTAATGAACTCTCCAAATCGACTAGCGGGAGATCTTCTTAGCCCGAAATATGCAAGAGGACTAAAAAGAAAGGATTTCTCCGATATAACCAAATTATGAGTACAATACATCAATGTCGGCTCTGGAACTCGTCTTTTCAGACCGACACCCAACACCAGTGCAGTGCGGCTCAGAAACTTGTCCTTTCCGACCGAACACAGCCTACTGGATTGTAATTACTCAAATATAGAGAAGCGAAGGCGCGGCATGGAAACTAGTCCTTTCCATCCGCCCAGGCAGTGCGGCTCTGGAACTCGTCTTTTCAGACCGACACCCAACACCAGTGCAGTGCGGCTCAGAAACTTGTCCTTTCCGACCGAACACAGCCTACTGGATTGTAATTACTCAAATATAGAGAAGCGAAGGCGCGGCATGGAAACTAGTCCTTTCCATCCGCCCAGGCAGTGCGGCTCTGGAACTCGTCCTTTCAGACCGCCTGCCCAGCACGATATCCAGCGATCCTTCTACTCGGAATCTTGTCCATTCCGACAGCCGCAACAACCGCAACAGCTACAACAACTGCAGTAAATATATATATGTAAAAAATACAAAAATGTATAAGCATTGCCGCAGGAATTTTAAATTCAATGGTAGTTTGTAAGATTTGAAAACTTATTATTAGATTCGAAAAAAGATTCAATAAACAAATACATATTATACCAAAAAGAAAAACAAAAAAAAATATAAAATAAAATAACGGTTAAAAATGATAGAAAAAATAAAAAACAAAGAATAGCAATTAGCTTTGATTGAAAAAAATCATAAAATAATGTTTAAAAATTATTGAAAAAAATAAAAATTAAAGAATAATGATTATTTTTGATCGAAAAAATAAAAATCATAAAATAAAGATTAATAAATGAATTCAATTGCAAGTTGTATTTTAACGCTAATGCAATGCAGATTGGTATTTACAATGAATATGAAAAGGGTTTAAATGATGAAGCTTAGATATATAGTAAGTAGGTTGAGTGAAATGAAAATGAGTTGGAATTAAATTTCATCTTATTATTTAAATGGATGGATTCAATTGATCAAATAAGTAAGTAAGCTTATGAAGTAATAACGTTGTAGATGGCGATTATTAGTTTCCCACGCTGATGGTTAACTGCGATGTTGGTGGTGCTGGATTCTCTGATGAAAAAAGGGAGAATTAAGTGCGCTCAGCGCATTTATACGAAACTAAGCCCTGAAAGTTCTAAAGCGATGTTCACGCAGGGCTGCGCGTGGGGTTCAATGCAGCACAGGGTTGCGTTTTAAGCGGACGCAAGTCTCTTAAACATAGCGCCCGCTTTGCCCGACTGCAAAACTAAGCCGAATCAGTTCCATAGCCTGGATTGGTACATCCACCCGCTTATCTGATGTCTTCGACCCAGGCGTGTCCTTTACTGCCATTGATTGTGTGCGTTTGGTTTTTTCGGCTTACAGGTATCCTTCACCGGAAGACTGCGTGCGTATTGTTTCGGCTTATGCGGAGTCTTCTGTGCTTCCCTCCTCTTCACTTGTTTTGGACGATTAAGAAGAGTGTGATGTAATTTGCTGCAGTGGCTGCAAGTATTCAATGAGCCAATTCTTTAAGAGACTCGTCTTTCCATCTTTGGCTGAAAGGTTGATGAAGTAGTTTTAGTTTTTCCCAGCCATTTTGTAGGGAAAGTTTGTCAAGTTGGGGTTCCGGGGATGCAAGAAGTGGAGTACCGCGCAAAAAGTGTCCAGGCTTTAGGGCTAACAATTCCTGGGGATTCTCGGATATGGGTGAAAGGAGTCGCGAGTTTAACACTGCTTCAACACGAGCCAGTAGCGTTGCCAGTTCTTCNACCCGCTTATCTGATGTCTTCGACCCAGGCGTGTCCTTTACTGCCATTGATTGTGTGCGTTTGGTTTTTTCGGCTTACAGGTATCCTTCACCGGAAGACTGCGTGCGTATTGTTTCGGCTTATGCGGAGTCTTCTGTGCTTCCCTCCTCTTCACTTGTTTTGGACGATTAAGAAGAGTGTGATGTAATTTGCTGCAGTGGCTGCAAGTATTCAATGAGCCAATTCTTTAAGAGACTCGTCTTTCCATCTTTGGCTGAAAGGTTGATGAAGTAGTTTTAGTTTTTCCCAGCCATTTTGTAGGGAAAGTTTGTCAAGTTGGGGTTCCGGGGATGCAAGAAGTGGAGTACCGCGCAAAAAGTGTCCAGGCTTTTGGGCTAACAATTCCTGGGGATTCTCGGATATGGGTGAAAGGAGTCGCGAGTTTAACACTGCTTCAACACGAGCCAGTAGCGTTGCCAGTTCTTCAAAAGTGAAATAATAATTTTCCCACCGATTTTTACCCTCAATTCCCGCCCATCCGCGAGAGGAGCGCAGTCCACATGACGTACGGAACCAATATTTTCAATTTTTGCGCCGAGTCATGATAGTCAGGAGTTTGTTGAGTGTCGAGGTCTGAAAGTGATCAGCTGCAGAACTAAATTCAACAGCTGATTTTATGTCTTTATGATAATAATTCATTTATTGAGAGAGGATATTATCGCTTTCTTAATGCTGAAAAGCGAATCAGATATATCAAATGTGCTGTAATGGGAGTTAAAATCCTGGCATAAAGCAACGGAGTGGCATGTGTAATTCAAAATTAGTTTTACAAGTTTTCCAAAAATAGGGATTAAAGTGTCTTTATACACGGGAGGGAACGTTAAGGCTAACTTCACCCAGAAGAAGTGGACTTGAAAATGAGCTTGTCAGTTATTTAACCATGAAAATTGTACCAAGCATTTTCCTGCGACTGACAAGTTTAGGAAGATTAATAACTCTTAATGGGCTCGTATAAGGTGGAAGGTTATATTGAGAATCCCAACGAAAATTTCTTAATGCAAAAAGTAGGAATGGTTTTTGAATTGTATTTGGAGCGTAGATCATCAGAAGTATCTGTGATAAACCTTTTTTTTACCTTTGTCTGAGAAGATGCCTTATGGAAGTCCTCGTCTTCCCACGAAACGAGCAAATGCTGATTGAAAAGCTTTAATTGTCAGATCTGAACAAGGTTCAAGATGTATTGCTTTTGTGGAAAAGCAAATAAACACGCGCGCGTATCATTTGTGCATTGGAGATTTCCTCAGTGTTGAGGATTTTNTTGGAAAAGCAAATAACACGCGCGCGTATCATTTGTGCATTGGAGATTTCCTCAGTGTTGAGGATTTTATGTCAAAAGGACCTGCGAAGAATAAACCTGTGTAAGTAAACGACAGAGAAAAAGTTGACCGCTCTGGGGGTAGAGCGGCAATAATCTGCGAACTGGTTGTTTGTACAGTAACGTAATATTTCTGTCTCGCGGTTCGGATCATACGTTGATACTCAGCATGCATCAACAAGTTATGTAGGAACTGATGAAGGAGGTAGCAAAAACGCGAAGTTCCAGGAATGATTATTGGATGTCTCTCGTTGTTCAAATATCTTTGAACATGGATACATATCTGCCTGAGTAATAACATTAAATATAACTTTTATATTATATACTTTTAAAAAATATGTTTACAGTACATAAATAATCACTTTTTTGCCCTCGGTAATATGTTCAAACATCTTTGAACATGTAAGCATACATACATACATCTGCCAGAGTAATAAAACTGAACATAAAAAATATACGTACACTTAGGATGCTCTTCTTCGTCTTCTTTTTTGGCGCTGTAACCGTTTAAGCGATTTTGGCCGAGTTCAGAAAAGCACGCCAGTTGTTTCTCCTCTGTGCCAACTGACGCCAATTGGAAACGCCAAGTGAAGCCAAGTCCTTCTCCACCTGATCTTTCCATCGCAGTGGGGGCCTCCCTCTTTCTCTGCTACCACCAGCGGCTTCCGAGTTGAATACTTTCAGAGCTGGAGCGTCGGTGTCCATTCGAACGACATGACCAAGCCAGCGGAGCCGCTGTATTTTAATTCGCTGCACTATGTCCATATCGTTGTAAGGCTCATACAGCTCATCGTTCCATCG
>NW_016162668.1:26151-37509 GCF_001687245.7 Rhagoletis zephyria
AGTACTCGGCGCGGAGTCTCTCTCCCACCACAAATCCAAATCCGGTTTTGCGCTCCTTTACATGGCAGCTGTAGTAGACGTCGCAAGGCCCCAGATATTGTTTGCCTTGCCCCGTCCAATGCATTTCTTGGATGGCGGTGATGTCAGCTTTTGTCCTTACGAGGACATGGTTTTTACGTGGCGGGTCCCAAGCCAAGCGCACAACCCATTGCTGTGACGGGGGTGGTTTCGCAACCAAATACACGTTTATATAGCGAGCCGCTTGCTCCAAGCAGACACCCGCTTGCAGCCGCACCTACTGGTGAACAGACGCTGCAGACTTCAGTGAGCGCTTAAACCGAATAAGTCGGTGTGGCCCTACCGAAGCTCCCTCTCTTTCTGCCGTGACCCAAGGCTCCACTCGGATTGGTTACCGCATCTCGCACATGGGTTGCTCACGTTGCCCAGAGTGCGCGAACGAGGACGCAAGAGTCGGGATTGAGTATAGCCATGCAACTGTAACTGCATACCCAGCGCAANAGTCACATGAAAGGGAGTCGCCCTGTCTGAAACCCCGTTTTGTGGCGAATGGCTCGGAGAGGTCTTTTCCAATTCTGACGGAGCTGGAGGTATTGCTCAAGCTCCCTCTCTTTCTGCCGTGACCCAAGGCTCCACTCGGATTGGTTACCGTATCTCGCACATGAGTTGCTTACGTTGCCCAGAATGCGCGATCGAGGACGCAAGAGTCGGGATTGACTATAGAAATGCAACTGTAACTGCATACCCAGCGCAACGACTTTATCCCATTGCACTCCACCTGGTAACTTTAAAACATTTTACCATGTGGTAACTTTGTTTGTTGTTGGTTCCCATACTAATTAGCGATAACAGTTTTGGGCAAAATTACTCGACTTTGTCTCATGTTTATGTTTTGTGTTAAACTGGCATCTATCGCTGCTTGTACATGCATACATGAATTTCGCTTTGGGCGCAGCGCTGCTTGTACATAAATTTCGCTTTGCGACCGCCTGAAGCTGGCAAAGGTTCTTTTTTTATGTTTGCGCTGTGCTAGCTGAGTACAGAAAAGAGAAGAGAGAATAGAGAGAAATATGTATGTGGTTTGTTGATGCTCTCTAAACACAAACGCGTTAAAGGCAAACGGTCTAGCAATGCGTGGTATTGTTCATCAAATTGATACTTTACTTAAACATAAGGGTTGCTCACAGTTCGAGTGTGTTATCTTGTTAAAGTTGCCACCTTTTAACTTTAGAAGTAAACTGTGAATACCCTAACTAATACTTATTGACACACAGAAAATACAGTCCACTTTAGAATAGAAGATAAGTAAAATACATAAACATGAGGAATGAACAAAAACCCATAAATTGTAACACATTTAACTGTCAATATTTTGTACACAACCGAAATAAAATATCAATGCGTTGATCTCTTTTAATCTAATGTTCGCGCATACAAATGCATACTCCCACACATGCATTAGAAAATGCATTGATATTATTTGCATGTATATATATAGCCGACGCAAATGCAAGCATTAAAATTAAAATTATGATAAGACCAAAACGGTTGTTTGTAAATAGTACATACCAAACCAATATGTACATACATATGTATTTAAAATTAGTTAAGGAAAATAGAATTAGAATTTGTATATAAAAGGAGAATATTTAATTAACAGATCAGAGTCGTAAAGACTCTCAATTAACACTCTTCTTCTTCTTCTATATTTTATTTTATATGCTTTACTTCCCCCCACCAGCGGTAAGGGGTAAAGCATTTAACAAGTTTTATTCTTCTTTCCTTATTAAAGTTTTACTTCCCCCCACCAGCGGTAAGGGGTAAAGCATTTAACAAGTTTTATTCTTCTTTCCTTATTAAAGTTTTACTTCCCCCCACCAGCGGTAAGGGGTAAAGCATTTAACAAGTTTTATTCTTCTTTCCTTATTAAAGTTTTACTTCCCCCCACCAGCGGTAAGGGGTAAAGCATTTAACAAGTTTTATTCTTCTTTCCTTATTAAAGTTTTACTTCCCCCCACCAGCGGTAAGGGGCAAGACTTTTAATATTGAAAGTACTACCCTCTTATTTGATTAGCCTCTACTTTCCCCCACCAGTGGTAAGGGGTAGAGAATTTTAGAGAAGAGTATTTGTAGTTAAAGCATTGCTGAGAATTACTTGTTACCCCCCACCCGAGGTAAGAAACAAGTGACTCAGCTCTGCAACGAACACTCATTGTACGAGAGTCACGAGTGAGCCCACTTGGATCTAGAAATGGATTCAACGTTAAAAGTGAGCTCTTCCTGAACTATGTATTTGTCAATGTTATTGTGGCTTATTAACATTTAATTTTAATATTTTTATGGAGCTTTGCACCACGATTATTTTATTGGGAAAAATGAAAAAAGCAACAAAGTCTAAGCGGTAGAATTTATGGCAGCTATTTCTCCTCATAAGGCTTCTTTTTTTAGACTTCAGCTGGGATCGAACCCGCGTCATTGATGTACAAAGTCAGAAGCGTTAACCACTGAGCCATGCACACCCCGTAAACTCGTGTTGCTAGTTCATTTTCCTTATTCAACCTACTGCTATCAAATGTAGCTGATTTGCCGCTATTTAAACTTGACAGCGTGGTTGTTGTTGTTAATTCTATACATGCATATGCTTTCTTGTATAGTTTCAGGTATAAAATAATCCTGGTATACAATAGGTTGAATAAGGAAAAGCGATGGATGTTTCGAAACATGCACGATATTATTAGCAAGGCTCTAGGCCAGGATGAAAAATGGTCTAATATGTCATGTTCGTTTTCCGATACATATGAAGCTTCAACTTTGCACTCTTCGAGAGGAGCTACATTCTGTCGGAATGATACCGGCCATTGGTCGGAGCTCTTGAGGAGCCAAAATGGTCCATGGCACCAAAGCGGATTGGGATCGTATGTAAACACATGCACAGTATGCCTTTTCTGAGGCATCGCGGAAACCGTGGATTTGGACGCGTCGACTTGTTGAAAATTTTTTCCATCGAGGAATTTTTATTTGTTCGATAATGCGCAAATCACTTAGTAATTGTTGCCACTTTTGAAGAGAGATTGGCTTCACACATTCGGCCCACTCAATGCGTTCTAGCCATATTTGCTGTAAAAGTATTTTGGTCTAAATGAGAATAGGCGCCAGCCACCCTGCGGGGTAAAATTTCGAGATTGAGGATAAAACTTATCTCTTCGTAGCACTCGTATTCCATCGGATACCCATCGTATTAGTAGAACTTGAGCAATGAAATCTTAAAAGATTTGAGTAGAGAAAATCTTCAGAAGGAATACTATTCAATAGTTCGGAATGATTGGCTGTGATTTCCTTTTGTGGAAAACCAACTGAGGGAAGACATTGGAGGAGTTGAGATTGCGCTTTCAAACAAGATGGAATATTTTTACCGCCCGATAAAATGTCATCGACATAGGTTTCTTTTGTTAGGATTCTGTTGACTAAAGGATGGGAATCCATTGAGTCATTTGCGAGTCCGAATGGCAAGATATGGAGCGCAACTGACTCCAAAAGTCACAGTCGTAAGTTCTAGGCCAGAAAGTTTCATATTTTTTAAATTTTTTTTTTCAATCTTCAACACAACTGCCGTTGGCTATATTTCAGCGCTGTGACATTTAGAGTTACATATAAAGCAATTTAAATCTAGTGAAAATATTTGCATCTTATATCTACTTTTATCTTAGGAAAAAAACTACTTTTTTTAAAGGAAAACCAGAGATAGAAATAATAGAGTAATAAGGAAAAACAGCAGAAGGAACGATTAGTTATACATATCTATATTTCATTAGGCATATAACTTGTAGAGCTCGTTTTTAAAATGCACGGGGCTTTTGATAAGTCTCAANGGAAAAAAACTACTTTTTTTTAAGGAAAACCAGAGATAGAAATAATAACTATAACTTGTAGAGCTCGTTTTTAAAATGCACGGGGCTTTTGATAAGTCTCAATGCAGATGGGACGTCATTCCAAAGACGAATAGCGTGGACAAAAGCTGAAATTAGTCGAGAACGCAGAACGTATACTTAAACGCAGTCTGTATACGCAGAATTTTGTCGATTACTGGAGCCCTCAGTGTTGCTTACTACACTGTTGCCACTCATCAATGCCTTTTCATAAACTTACCCTTTCAACCACAATTTTTCGTGCTATAATAGATTTTAGCTAAATATAAACTANCTACGGGCTACAACTACAGAAAAATTCTGCGGTGTTGAGTTTTCATTTACATGGCGCTTTGGTACGACAGATCGTGTCAGCTGACTCGGGTTTACGTACCGGTAGGTTTACGTTCTTGACTAATTTCAGCTAAACAGCTGTGAAAATCTAGTTGACCGTGTATAGTGTAATCGGCACTTTAGATACTGCAGTTCATTTGTGACTAGAATTTTATGCAGCATTACGAGACACCTTACCTCTAATAGATCATTAAACGAGATTGAAAAAATCTTTGTGGAAAAATTCGAAATATGATCACGCTTTCTAATGCCCTATATATACCGGGAAATATTGTTGTACAATAAAGTAAGCTTCTTATTGCATACACTATCACACTTAGCGAACAATATAAAACCATATAAAAGTGTCGGTATCAGGTAACTTTTAACAAGTAGGCGGATTTTAATTGCAGCATACCATAAACTTTCCCGATCGCTCCGTAGATTTGTTTGTTCCAGGTTAGAGTCCTGTTGAAAATTATACCAAGGTTTTTGGCGGAGTCGACGTACCGTAACATTGTCAAAGCTGTCGAGCTGAAGGTTTTTCTTATGTATAAAAGTGCATTGTGATTTACTAGGGTTTATGACCAGTCCAGTCTTAGAAGCCCAACCGTTGACATAGTCTAAATCATAATTAAGATTTCTGATGCAAGTATTAATTGCGTCAGGTGGGCAGCTGAGGTACAGGTGCACGTCATCAGCATATACATGAATGTTACAATGCTCAAGTAGTTTAGGTAGGTCGTTTATGTATAAAACAAATAATAAAGGACCAAGAACGGAACCTTGTTGTACACCTTGCACTACAGGAGCCAAGCAAGATAAAGAATTACTCGCGCATACTGCTTGCGACCTATCAGACATATACGAGTGTATTAAGTTTGACGCTGAGGACGAGAGTTGAAAATATTTGCAAGTTTTAAGCACAATAAGCGTTGGTCGACAGTATTCAATGCTTTAGAGTGATCCAGAAGGGTGAGAAAGGTCACGTAGCTCTCATCCAGTTTTTGGCTAATATCGTCGGTGACATTCAGCAGTGCCGTGATACAATCTCGATTTTCCCTGAATCCAGACTGGTATGCGCTTACTAAAGAATATTTTTTTTTTTAAATAATATATTTGCTTATACATCACATAAAAATCAGCATCAAAGGTTGCCGTATTTACTTTTTTGCCGATACCGTTTTGTCATTTGAGGGGATCATTACAAAAAACATATTTAAGAAACTATTTTTATTCATAAAAAAATCCATTTTTGGCGGTGTTTTCAAATCGGTCTAGCTCGCTTGAATCTTAGTCCTTTTCCGAAATATTTTGGTGGACGTCTTAAAAATAGATTTTATAATTCCAATGGAAAAACAGTACCGATTTTTTTTTGTATGGAGAGTGATGCAGTCTAATGTACATACATATGTACTAGGGTTACAATGGCCGGCCAGATGAATTATGGATACTAATAAAGGCAAAATTCTTCCCCTGAAGAGGTTTTCCCATTTGAGTTTCAATACGGTTTCTCCTTAACTTTGATGCAAAATTTCTCACGAGGCGTCGCGAAGCACGCCGGGTATTTGCTAGTATACATATATCAAATAAAACACCTCTTTGAGGTAAAATTTTCGAGTGACGAAAGCTGAACTAGAAACACAAAATTTATGATATCAATTTCGTGACGAGAATTATACGCATTTTTTAACTGCCTTGGAAACGTACGGAAAATCTTTTTTTATTCATAATTGCATAATTTTTTGAATACGGAATAAAGCGAAAAATAATGATCATATCCTTTGTATTCGAAAAAATTAAAAAAAAAAATTATGAGAAATGATAAAAACGTATCAACTTGGTGCCAACTTTGGATACAATAAGCAACTGTATTCGTCTGATTGACTCGTAGTTTAGTTGTTGTTAAGATTTCTACCGGGTGTGGGGCGCCACCTGTGCTTTTTAAGAATTTTTACTTCTATCACGTGTACGGTGTTGCACTCGTGCTATTAAACTAATGATTTTTTCTCATGTAGTTTGGCTCAGTGACAATTTATACATTTTATGTAAGTAGTAGCGGCACATTGGGTGAACTAAATTTATTAATACATACATATTTATGTACAACTGTAGGTAATATTGGCCCGTAGTCATAGTCAAAATAAAGTCGACTTTAAAGTTAGTTGCAGCTTTTTTGACAGATATCCCATTGAAAATTATGTCAAAAAGCTGCACCTAACTTTAAAGTCGACTTTATTTTGACTATGACTACGGGCCATTGTATGCGTCTTCCCAGGTAGGTTCAGTGCGGGTGATAAACTCATGTAGCATAGTCAAATGCTGTGTACATAACTACAATTAAAATGGTGAAAAATATTACAAAATACACACAAATTGTGGTTTCGAGGACATGTACTAAGTGATTAGCGCAGCTACATCCTTCAACTTGTCAACTCGCGGGAAATTCCCCGATTTGCAGGGAATTTCGATTTAAGTGGCAATCGGGGAATGGCCACTTTTTTCGTGGAACTGGGTTTGTTATTTTTATATCTTAAAGAAACCAAAGAGCGACTTCAGTGGTAGTTTAAAAAATTGCCTTTTTCGAATTACAGGTACCAGCCATGCCCACAAAGGCCTAAGAATCGAAACATCCGGGAACAAAACCTTCCTAGTTTTTTTGGTACTATAATCCTTGAAAGTTTGAAAAAAATTAAATGAAGCTACGTACAGACGCTACACACATCGCAAAGCATCTCGACACGATTCAAAACACATTTAGCTCTCTATCTTTCCAACTAGTAGTCGGAACTTAATATATAAGGTATCGTTTGAAAGGTATTGGCCTGTGGAATAACAAAATACGTTTGGTGCATCAACAGACCCCTTAAACCGGCAAGAGCAAAAAAATGTTTTTTGTTTCGCAACACTTTAGCCAAATTTTTAAGAATCCGGTAAATCGTTTATTAAGCTTGAATAAATTTTCTGGACACACTCTGCAAGACCTTTCAAACGATACCTCAAACATGTCGATAGGACGTCTGGATAAAAACTTCCAAATTTCGTGTATATATAAAACTATGTTCACATATCAATATTATCTCAATCAAAGCTCGTTTTTTAATCACCCCGTTTACACAGGCAAATCTCAGATTATTCGCCGTCAAATTTGTTGTGCTCGTTATTCTCACATCTCAAGGAAAAGTTATGTTTCTTCTCTGTGCCACCGTGATGACGTTTTTCTGCTATAATAAGCAATATAAATATATTTTAACTTAACATTTTATTAAAAATACCTTTACAAACCTCTTTTACTTGCTAGCGTACATTTTTGTTTACTTTTACATTTGGCATTTCTCCTCTTTTTCGCAAAAACAATCGATAAAACTAGGATGGACACCGAAAAGTTATCGGTTAAATCTGAGATTATTTTATAATTACAGATTAACAAGGGACGAATTTTATATGGCTAATCTCTTGTTATAATTACAGATTAGGGTGTTAAGCTCAAAAATGAGGATAATCTACTTATATGTGAACCTAGTATAAGCGAGTCATATCAGCATGCTACTGTGGCACTGCCGTACGCTGAGATAACACATCAGGGGTATTCTCGAAGTCTTGCACTATGCACAGATTGCACGAAATGCAAAAATACTATTCCAAATTTCGAAGAGTACAAGAGCACCCCATTGCAAAGTGGTAGCATGCATGGGTAGCAAGCAGCGAAATTATGTATCAAAAATGAAGTGAGCGAGATGAGAGGAATGAGAGAAATATGTACCAATTCCAACAACAAAACAACTAGCACAGGGTCCCATTTATCTTGCATTGCTATTTTGCAAAATATGTACATGAGTTTCGACGTTGCATATTTTGCAGCGATAGGAAATGTTGTTTCCCATGTGATTTGTTGTTGTGTATTTGCAAGTTATGCAATCCATGCAATCCGCTCCGTTCAATGGCTTTGCAAGATTTGGAGAATACCCCTATTCTGTAACAACATTTGTACATATAGTCTGAGCATTACTCTATCCACCAAAGAGTTGCGCATTCGAAGCTCGTGCTATCAAACAAGAATGAACACAGGAGAGTCGGTATTAGATGGCACATAAAAGCGAACACAATGCGAATATAGATTTATTGCAGTTAAAGTTATAGTATTGTTTCAATAATAAAGAACCAATTATTTTGTATAAAGTTGCATCAGAAGCGTGCAACATTAAAAGAGGAACCACCATTTGGTACCCATGTATTTCTGAACTTCTCCATCTTGTAATTCGCCAGCCTGTCACCTTCTGCTTCTTCTATAAGAATCGCGGGACTTGGCATCAGTTGGCACTTCCAACTGGCGTGAATTAGCACAGAAGAGAATGAATAGCGTACTTTATTGGATTCGGCCAACATATAAAATACCACCCGTGTAAATAAGTTTTATCTTGATTTGGAAAAATATCTCCTCCTTTCCAATTTTTTAGATTTCCATAGAATGAAGTGGATTGGAGAAAGTCGCCATATCGAGCACGAACCGCGAAAATAATGTAAGGTTTTTTTCAAAAATTACTTTTTTAAGAAGAAATACCCCAGCGCGTTTATGCATCAAAATTTTAATTTACGTTATTTAGGCGGTTAAACCTCGATATGCATGTCGGTTGAAGGAAACAAGAGACCATCAAATTTTTGTTTGTTTTTTAGTTCCCTGAACCGCTTCTGTTATGATATGGCACTTCCTTCTATGTAGTAGTTCATTTTATATAAATATCACCGTAGAAATGGCGTAAATCGCAGGGATCGTAACCGTTATGATTTTAATTATACAATTAATCGTTATTTTGTGATTTTTATTTTTTCGATTATGTTGTACTGATCTTTTATTTTTATTGGCCAAATAATAGATATTAGAATGATTATAAGAAATGTAAACATAAGAAAACTGTCAAAGCTATACTTCAAAATGGGGGGGATTGCGAGATGAATGTACGTAACCAATAGTTATTCAAGACACGAACCATTATATCAGTATAGACACGAATTGACATGGCCACTATGAAAACGCCCACACTGACATACGATAAAAGAATCACATACCACGAGGCTAGAAAAATATATTTCTTTTTGGAATTGAACACGGAGCGAACCACACTCATCAGCCCTCGCAAGAACTGAATTACAACCAAGTAATTAAAGTGGATTAAAAGCTTGTATTAAAAGCTGGCGACATTCGGGGAGTCGATACTCACCCCTCAGTGGGAATTAATAGAGCCATGTTGTTGCGTAGAATAAAGAAGTTGTGAGCATCAAATCTGGACTATTCATTTGACAGCAATTGAGTCACCATAAGCCGGTAATACAAAATCATTACACGTAAGTCAGCCACTTTCTTGCCACCATCCATTGGAAACGAACTATCCATCAACCGTAAATAAAGATTCCTGTTTGGATCGACAAACCAAGGTCAAGCAAAGCATTGGCGCCCAACTAGATGGGTGAAAAAGAATAAGTTTTCGTTGAACATAACCACACTTAAGCCCGGCATAAAATAACCGCGTGCTCAGCTGAGGGAAAATAGCAATTTCATCATCGAATCAATTAAATACATCATAAAATTAGATTTAAGGAAAAATTAAAATCTTTTAGTCGTTTTTCTCATTTTGCAGACATTTTTTGGTTTTAGACGCTATTTTGAATTGGCCAACGAAAAAGTTCATATTAGGCGCCGCGAAGCCAGCTGGCATTGGCTAGTATTAGATAGAAACACACACACACACGATTAAAAATTATCTTAAAAATAAAGATCATAAAATAACGATTAGAGAAGATAAAAAAAATAAAAATTACAAAACGATTAAAAATTGTCGAAAAAATATAAATCATAAAATAATGATACTGATTTGCTTGACCTTGGTTTGTCGGTCGAAACAGGAATCTTTATTTACGGTTGATGGATAGCTCGTTTCCAATGGATGGTGGTAAGAAAGTGGCTGACTTACGTGTAATGATTTTGTATTACCAGCTTATGGTGACTCAATTGCTGTCAAATGAATAGTCCAGATTTGATGCTCACAACTTCTTTATTCTACGCAACAACATGGCTGGGGATTTGCCGGAAGGAATGTGACGGCACCTTTTGCCTCTATTAATTTCCACTGAGGGGTGAGTATCGACTCCCCGAATGTCGCCAGCTTTTAATACAAGCTTTTAATCCACTTTAATTACTTGGTTGTAATTCCGTTCTTGCGAGGGCTGATGAGTGTGGTTCGCTCCGTGTCCAATTCCAAAAAGAAATATATTTTTCTAGCCTCGTGGTATGTGACCACCAATTCTTTTATCGTATGTCAGTGTGGGCGTTTTCATAGTGGTCATGGCAATTCGTGTCTATACTGCTATAATGGTTCGTGTCTTGAATAACTATTGGTTACGTACATTCATCTGGCAATCCCCCCCATTTTGAAGTTTAGCTTTGACAGTTTGGTTATGTTTACATTTCTCATAAGCGTTCTTATGTCTATTATTTGGCCAATAAAAATAATAGATCATTATCCCCCTCTCATCTGCAACGACACGTTAACAAAAAAACCTGTGGAGCGTTTAGTAGGGATATGAGAATGGTGCTTCGAATGCGATTCACGGCCTGGACGTTAGACCCCTTACATCGAAATCGTTCTACATGATCTTCGTCAACCCCATCCTGGTTCGTTCAGTTCGCCTCTGAGCGCCTATGTATGTACACATGCTCCTTCTTTACTATTTAGTTTCAGTACGCATTACATAAGCTTTGGTAGATGAAAGGCATTGGTAAATGATTTGGTTATGAATCTTTTCTTGTTTGCTTTGATCGATTTACTAGCAATGTAGTGAGGATATAATATAACAAAACTATAGATATAACAAATCTAAACTTAATTAATTTATTCAAGCCGGGTACCCTGTAATAAGGCAGAATCAATGGAGTATGAAGGCCCGCCATATATTCATCGAAATTCTTGAGAAGGCGAATGTACTGAATGAGTTAACGTGTAGTGATTAAATCGGCGGAATAATTGCCAAGCACGCGGTGTTTAGCATCGATCAGTTCATATGAATTCGAACCAAGTTTCCGTGAAACATAGGCTCTAATTTTTTT
>NW_016162668.1:39350-41460 GCF_001687245.7 Rhagoletis zephyria
TTTCAGAATTGGGGAACTGAACTGACTGCTGATCAATGGTGTTCGCATCGCAGATCGATCACCATTCACCCCCGCGGAAATAAATAATCAAAATATCCACAAAAATTTTGATTGAAAACGAGCTCCAATAAAAATCAATTAAATCATGCCGTGTGAAGACTGAGGACGATACTGATTTACAGTGATTATGAATTCAAAAGATAATTATTTGATTCAATCTCAACGATGATTTATAATAGCGGAATTTCTAAAAGAAAAATTTATCAAAAATCTATTAAACTCGAATATGTATGGTTCACCGACGAACAATTTTGTGACCAAAGTCAGAATTTTTAGTTTAAGTTGAAACCAGGGTTCAGAAAAATTCGTTTTCAAATGATTAAAATTAATTAATTTCATTTGTATTTGCTATCTGTGAACGAACTTTATAACAACCATTTGTTTTCGTTGCCTGGTGACGATTGTTTTCTTTTTTTGTTTTCATTCGGAAGAATGTATTTTTTCCTTTTTTTTTCGTTCCTATTAACTTCAAAGGTAATTATATTGTTTTCATTCGTTATATACGAATGAATATGAACTGACTAATTCGCTCTCTGCCACAACAACATTTGCCCGAATTTATCACTATTTAGCGATGTATGTATGTAAATATAAGTTGAAGAAAATTTATTTATCTTAATTCTTTTGTTTTCAAAGCACAGTATTATAAATTGAAATTATTTCAAACATCTACATATTAACATAAGTATAGGGCGATTTCCAAGTTGCATGCTGCTTTGTATTTGTATATTGCGTATACATTTTGCAGCAATATAAAACAACATGCAACTATACTATAACTCTCCCATAATTATGTACACTAGATAACAAATTTTCCAAAAAGTTCTGAGCTCTGGCATTTGACCATCATTTCATATTTAAAAATTTCCGCTGAGCCCAAGTATGAAGTCAGATAATACGATAGTAGAACAGTTTTCGAGATATAGCCAACTTTCAAAATAACGTCTACGAAAATACACTTCTCCGTATGAAAGCAAAATACTATTTTGAAAATAGCTGAGCATAGATCAACAAATGTTCCTTTTGACGTTAACTCGCATATTGCGAATGAATAGAAGAAAGAATGAATTTGAATCATTTGCGAACGAATTTTTGTTTTTTGTGTTGAATATCTCGTAGCTATATGACAGACATTTTTAATTTGTTCGTATTTTTATTTGCTCAAAGTGGTTGCGCTTGTGCTCTCTAGCTCGAATGATAAAAAGAATTTTTTATAATCGAGAATTTTAAAAAGCGTTCAATTCGAACTAAATGTTTGCTGTAAAGAATTATTTGTGAATACAATTAATATTTTAAATATTCTCCGTACCCTGGTTGAAACCACTAAAAGGCAGTATCCTCCTCACACACAGGCCAAGAAGAGTAACGCTGTGATACTATATGGAATACCAGTCCCTGAGAATTACCGATGGCTTAATTCCTTAGCAAAGGTGCCGGTTGCCTTTTACTGCTGTAGGGGAGCTATTGGTAAAATGAAAATTAATTCATTAGCTCTAGTAAACCAGATTGAAGCCTATATTGTTTCAACGAGCCCTTGTCTGGTGGAACTTACAAAAACAGGAGTTAGAGGAGCATTAGGAACCACACCTACACTGGTGCTTAAGACATGTACATATGTTGAACACGACGCCTGCGGATATTGCAGACAGAGTTGTCGGAGCACGAACTGCTATTAGACTAAGGGCAACCGGGTCCTAAAGGAAAAGAAGACGTTTCTCTGCTGCAGCAAATGTTTTTATAGGGCACTTTAAAACACGTTACCTCTCAAGGGCTAGTGATGGGGGTTCTGACAGGCCATTGTTCGATTGGTATCCATTCGCTGAGACTAGGAATTCCTTTGGTATCAGCTGTCAAGAGGAAGATGAAGTAGCATCATCTCCACACTTTCTTTTAGACTGTCCAACCTTCGGGAGGCTTAGATGTAAGTATTTCTGAACAGCTCTCAGGGATCGCTATTAGGCTCATTCAAAATATCGTAATCGGCTCGCGGCGTTAACTTGGCCCAACCTAAGCTGTACTTCTTTGAGATATGCAATAGTTGGTCACATTA
>NW_016162669.1:0-28415 GCF_001687245.7 Rhagoletis zephyria
GCCGAAGGCCGCCTACGCAGAAAGAAGTTCTGCGCAAAAATACTTCCGGTCCCCTTTTCCGGCAACACAGAAAGGAGAATTCTACTTAGTAAGGGTTATAATCCCTAAGCGCGGGCGAAGGCCGCCTACTCAGAAAGAAGTTCGGTTTCATGTATGCACTATTTCGGTTTTTGTCATATGCATTACTTCGGTTTTGAGTCGAAACTGTGCATGTATGCATTACTTCGGTTTTTGTCATATGCATTATTTCGGTTTTGAACCGAAACTGTGCATGTATGCATTACTTCGTTTTTCTCATATGCTTTATTTCGGTTTTCAAACGAAAGTGTGCATGTATGCATTATTTCGGGTTTTTCGTATGCATTATTTCGGTTTTCAACCGAAACTGTGCATATATGCATTATTTCGGTTTTTTTCATATGCATTATTTCGGTTTTCAACCGAAACTGTGCATATATGCATTATTTCGGGTTTTTTCGTATGCATTATTTCGGGTTTTTTCATATGCATTATTTCGTATGCACAGTTTCCATATGCACAATTTCAGGGTGCCGCTGTGAATACCGACCTGCCGAAAGAACACAAATAATTTTCAAAACAGATAAAATAACTAAGTCCATATGTACGTAGATATCTCGATATTTTTTTCATTATCTTACGTTCAAAAGCAGCTGCAGTATTGCCAAAAAAACTCAGCATCATTTAGCATCAACACATTACTCCATACAATTAATATATATGTATACATACATACCTACATATCACTTAAGTTCTCAGAGCTTTATCATCAAATTCTTCTACTAAAAAAAATTGAATAAACAGCTTTTTACAAAGCCTCTCGTTCGCCGCAAAACGCGATTAAGTGATTTACCCCACCCCAATGGACGATATCACATATCCATTATCCTTATCGTCTAAAGTGATCATAGAACTTGTAGTCGCTCGACGTCGAGCTGCGCTTGTGTTCCGTATTAAGTAAATATTAGGGATGTAATTTACTTTTAGAGAGTAGCTATAACTACAGTTATGTTTAAACGTACACGCAAATTTGTGTATAAAAAAAATATTTTCATAAATATGTTTATGTATGTGTGTGCAAAACTATTTATATACATACATACTTACGTAAATGCAATTCATATTTAATAGTTAAAAGAATGCATATTTGACACTTATATATTTAACAACACTCCCTTCTAATTTGTAGTATGTAATTATGACTTTCTCATGGCAGAATTACATCTCAAACTTTGGCGTGCCAGGAGATAATCACTATTAAGAAAAAATGTATGTGATTGTTCACGCTTGCCTGGTTATCATGTTATCTGGTTAAAAACTATTTTTCTGTAGTGTATTTTATTTTCGTACAACGACAAAATACACTACAGAAAAATTATTTTTAACCAGATAACCTGATAGTTAAGCAATCGTGATTTTATTTTGCGTAAGACGGGGCGTCGAACTCGGCTGCGGTGGTGTAGTAACAGCCCTAATGTTTGAATAGGCATCAAGATAAGTGTTTCCGTCGTTTACGTGCAGATAGTGTGTTTGCATGTATCCATTCACATATCCTTTTACATATCGCTCATTTACTGAAAGAATGTCACAACTCATACAAACGCTATTTGGAAGAGACGCCGTTAAGATGTTCAGTTGACTCTCACCAAGCGGGAAATGGAGATTTCACGCGGATACCACACAAAATTTTAGCATAGATTTTTTTTTTTTTCAGAATATGAGCGTCATATTACGGGTAATTCTACGTCAATAATCCAATAATCTTATTTCTTTACTTGCCACAGTCTTTTAATAAATGAGCGATATGTAAATACATATGCACATATGAATGTAGTGTGGATATTTAAATACCCTGCAGGAAAATACTTACATTGATTCAGAATTGAATTTAGGTTAGTTGGAAATCAAATATATTTGTTATGCGTTCGATACAAAACGTACGTACATACATACATACAATTGTAGGTGCATTTTAATTTTTATATTTGTTTTTTTTACTGTTTATGTATTTATGTCGTTTAAGTGACGAAAATCTAACGGTTGTGTGCATGGTAATTATTGTTTTCGAATACTACTACATACTACGTGGTCGAGATTGTATAAATTGATTTTCCCGTCGGCTCATCGGCGTGTGGAGTCTTTTCGAGACAAGGCTGCTAAAATTTTGTTTCCCAACTCAATCGAATAGCCTAAACGTTAGTATGCATCTTAAGCGGTAGCCGAATTACAACAGAATTTTAATTTACCAAACCACAATAGTTTTACAATGGCTTGAAGTCGCTTTATTTTTAGTCAAACATATAATTTTGATAAATTTTATGCTCTGCAAAAATGGTAAACGGCGTCAAAAATGACTGTCTCAAAAGTCGGCATGTGACCAATCTTCAACTCTAATTTGACTATACAAATTATTTTTGAATAAAAATCGCTTACCTATCGCAATCGCAAATATTTGCCTTTTTATGCACAACCCCATTTAACATAGTAGATAATTCTTACATAGTACATACATACATATGTATGTATGTATGTATGTATGTAGTTATGTATTAAGTTGTTTCTTATTTAATATTGATTAACCCAATTATGTACATATATGTATGTACATACTTAAGTATATGTGAAGTATATAAATTAAGTGCATATTTATGTACTGCATACACATGCCTGTGTTTGTACATATGTACATACATATTTATGAAACCAGACCTTAAGAGGTTTAAGCATGATTCTTTGCCACTTTACCTCGCTTCCATCGCCTCCATCGCCTCCATCGCCCACAATGCGAGTTCAGTGGTTTTCATAACATTTTGGCATTCATCTCAGGGCTCATGTCTGGCTGCTACAACGATTTATGTATGTCACTCATACGCCCCACACACCTCTACCTTTTGCATCTGCTTCCGTCAGTGGCGACATCTTTCCCAACTACATATGTACGTACATATGTATGTATGTATGTATCTCTTGGTTCAGTTTGGCAGGGTGCTTTCGCATTGCTTTTTCAAACTTGGTCCGTATTTATTTATTTGCAGCATGCATTCATGTTCTGTATAAATATGTTTGTATGTAGATACGTACATATGTATGTATGTATGTAAGTATTGTGCGCTGAAATATGTAAGCTCTTTCTCATTTGAATGAACATCATAAAATCAATAGCTGCATATAAACAATGACCACAACGATGTGACACGCTTTGGCCACATTGAATTCGAACGTAACAAAATGCTTACATATTTTCCAACAACGTAGCACCCACATCCTTACTTGGAAGCCAAAAACACACATGCACAAATAAAATCACGTGCATTCACACACACATGTACAGCCATATATAGTAGATATGTATGCATGTATGTATGTAGTTTTCATCTCGTGTGCAAAACATTTTCAGACCGCCGCCATTCGCTTCCTTGTGGGTACAGGACAATGTGTCTTTGTTCTACATTTGTCGTGAAATGTGATCATCGGGGAACGGATTTTATGGAAATTGCCTTTTTTTTCTGCTAAAGAGATAGAGTATATTCGATTAAGAATGACCCCGCGATTTAGCTTTCCTTGATTCCATATATACACATTTGATGTTGCCTTTTTCAAAATATTTGGCTTTTTTACCCCTTTTCTACCTTTAATTGTATAGGGCAAGGAAAAAACCCTTATTCCTGATAATATGAAAAATTTAAACGTTCCATATTTAAATTGGGCGCCACTCGTATCAACTCACGTCGAGCGCACATTAAGTACATAGACTCTTCTTCGCGAAAATCGAATGAAACTTCAAAATGCATCAAGTTTTGTGAGTTAAAAACTCGAAAAGAGAAAATAGTCAAAGATTCAAAGTGGAAATTTTTCATATAATAGAACTAGTTCATAGTTTTCTTCTCTTTACTTGCAAAATAAACATTTCTAAAATAAATGTATATTTTGATTATTTTTCGGGTATTGTCTTTTTTTAGTGCCTTCTTTTGCCTTTTTTGCAATTTCTATTGCCTTTTCCTGCCTATTTCGCTAGTTTAGTTTGCCTTTTTCATAGGTTTTTAGGTCCTAAAAATCCGTTCCTCAAGGTTGATATACACTTCCATTAACGCATACGTATGTAGATCAGACTGCCCCAAGAATATATGGAAAAATATTTGTTTGCAAGTTTTATAATGCATACCGTCTATATTTATGCTTTTCAGCTTAAATAACATATTGTATACACTCTAAAAAAAAATTGTGTAGATTTCCTACCAAAAAGGTAGGTTACTGATTTCCTACCTTATTATTCGCGAAGTTACGTGCTCGATTATTCAACGAATAGTTTGTTTAAATTTCGGACTTTTCAGAGTGTAATATAGCTTCTGTGGTGTGCGTAAATTTACTAAGAAAGTGTGTACAAGCTACAAAATACACATCTGCTGTTTGATTTCACCCTTGAAAATTGTGTAAAGCCACTAACAAAAAGGATTTTAGCACACGAAAATGTGTAAACGAGAAAAATACATATTCATCGTGTAAATTTACCAAAAAAAAAAAATTTAAAATAAACAAAAATATACTCGATTTATATAGTCGCATTTTTAAACAGAGTTTTTAGAGTGTATATGAAGTTTTATGGCCACTTGAATTAATCCTGCATGAAAACTTTGGAAATGCGAAAACTGCCATATGTTTTCCATATTTGAATGCATTTTTAGTAAATCTGCGTCTTTAAATTTTTAATAGGGCAGCAGAATTTCTCCCAAGGACACCGAAAAAATTAATTAAAAGAAAATATCCTTTCCACTTTGTATTCTTCAGTATCCTTATATATAGTTATAGGATTTAAATTAGGCTAAGATTATTCAAAATGCATTCGAAATTAAAAATTTCTGAAGGATAAGAATTTTAAAGATATTTTTTTTAAATGTTCCAAAAGGATAATTGAAAAAAAAAGGTTATATATAATAATCTTGTTTTGAAATTTTCTTTAGATTGATACCCATATATCCATATTTTGTGTAAACCTTTAGAAATATATTATAATATATGGTCCTTTGGAAAAAATCCTGACTACCTGGTAAAAAACTAAAGACGCAAATTTACTAAATATTTTCCTTAATACCGTAGGAAGTATAGTAACACCGCTTTATATAGAAGTGAAATGAATAAGTAATCAAAATACGCGGACTTCAGAATTGCATACAATTTTATTTCGAATAGTTTTAAGACAAAACCAATAAAATGAGCGGGTATGCGTTAAAAACAAACAATTTTGTTTTTTTTTTCGGACAAAGACAAAAACGAATACGAATACGATTACGACTGCGAAGCCGTAGGGGAACGCAAAGATGGATACAAAAACGAACACGATAGCGATCATGCATACGAAAGCGATCACGAATACGAAAACGAACATCTAGGCGAAGGTGAAGACGAACACGAATACGGCGACGAAAACATAAGACGTATGTTATGAAAACGAGGACAAATACGAAGGCCAAGACCAAAAGGAAGACCGAGATGAACACGAATATGAAGACGGAATCGATTACGAAGACGGAATTGACGAAAAAGAGAACGATTAAGAAGCCGAAGACGAGGATAAGCATGAAAAAGAACGAAAACGAAGACGAAGAGAAGCACGAGTACGAAAAAAATGACGAAGACGGATATGAAGGTAAACACGAAAACGACGACTGCCGTAACAATTACCATTAGCATTATATTTATATTTAGCATTTGCATGAAAAAACAACCAAAAATTAAGTTTTTTTCCAAGCAAAAATAAAACTAAAAAATAACGACTATTTTCTGAGCAATAAAAAAAAACGCATATACTAAAAAAAATAAAAATCAGTGCCGCTGAAGGTAGTCCGAGTTACAAGAAGTACGTTGGGTTACTCCTTTTTCACGCAGCATTTCTCTTTCCGCATGATTTTTTGAGATGCATTATTATTATTTGCGGAATCTGGTTTCAAACACTTTTAAAAACCTGAAACTTGTCACCATGGTTTGAAGGGTTTTTTAAAAAATTTGACGACTTAGCCATTTTTGAACAAAATTAGTCGCCATTGAGCGGCGGTGCTTCCCCTATTCGAGATCCTTCTCTCTCTTCTTTGACAAGGGGGTGTCCCCTAACCCTACGGTGCTCTTCGCCAAAGAGAGAAGTTTGGACGACCTTGTTTGCCCAGCCTTTTAAGCAGTCACGAATCAGATTTCTTCCAAAGTACGACATTTAGGGCAGACATACCCATGTATGAATGTATGTATGTATAGACCCTTTGAAATTTGCCGTCGTTTTCTTCGTCACTCAAATGCAGTGCATGACCACAAATGACTTTTTGCTAACAATAACGAGTTGATGACTTTTTGATGATATCTACAAGGATCTGCATTGATTGCCCGAGCTCGTATATTTGAAGCCTATTTAGTCACACCGTTGGCGCACACACCATGGCGCCATAAGCTAATTAATTGCCGCAAGCGATTTGCCGTGCGTACGCAGCGTAAATGGTGATGGGTCCAAAAGCAACGGTGATTCGAGTAGAAGGAAACAAAGAAGGGAAGCCAGGCGCCACCGGATACTTTTTTATTAACTGCGTAATGCCACAATGACGCCCATCAGGGTTTGTTTGTATGTCTGAGTGTAAGCAAACGTTCTGTGGCGCCGACATTTTTTCATCCGTGTACCATTTAAAAAAGTAGCATAGCGCATTATTTAAGTCACCGCTGTTTCAGTTTCTTCCCTATATATCGATAGCTAAGAGTGCAAAGTTGCTAAGTCCATTTTTTTTTAATTTCCCAGGAGGCGAAGAAAACGTCTTACAGCCATTACAAAACTCCATACGAATAAGAAGGACTCGAACTTTATTAAAAGATTTCGTATTATTTTGGTTTTAACGGATTTTCGGTGCCTCTTTAAGACTTAACAAATTTTCCTTTTATTGAATATAAAAAGAAGGAAACATAAAACAAGTACCTTAATTTTTTTCAAAACGATGCATTTTTAATACGCCTTGCTTGCTATATCGAAATAGTTTTCATAAAAAGTGAACTTAACAAGTTTTCACTCTTAGCTAGCGATATGTATGTATGTATGTTCATAAGTTTGTGGTATTCACGGGGTTTAGTTACATATACATATGTACATATTCCTGAATAATAACTAAGTAAATGCTGAAGATGAAATCATTTATGTAAAATTGGAAAATGGTTTATCAGAAAGATCACAATGCAATGGCAAAAATCCAGCGGAACGAATGCTACAGTGTTAGGCCCCATATTTAGTTTGTGATGCTAACATTCATATGTACATACATATGTATGTCTGTATGTAGCAACTAGTTTTTGCTTGTTGTAGCGATTATTTCCTGGGGGTTTCGTATTGAAGTAGGAGGGGGGAATTGCGGTACTGCATTCAGTAAACTTGGCATTTTTCGGGCCTTAAACTCTTTCCAGCACCTCCAGTGATGGGGATAGGTACCAGACCAGTCGCAAAAGACGTCCGTCGTTCGTACAGTGCCAGAAATGACCAATCTAGCGTCAATTAATTTTAAATTGCCAAGTTCATATTTTCTCAAATGTACTTATTTCTGTACGCAATTTCCAACACACCCACTGAGTTTATTAACACGTTTCATTTTGTTTTGATCATAATATCCGCACAGCTGACATTAACATATGTTTGTTTGTTAGCGCACGTGTAGCGCAAATATGTACATTAGGGTTATGATTTTTTACACTTTTTTTTTTATTTTGATTTGCCTGTGCTTTCATTTAATGAACTTTTGTCCATATATTACTTTTTTGGCGATATTTTTGTTGGTTCGTGAAAATACCTCCCGCGCACACTATCATTTCATTTACAAGGCTGTTGCATGGCAAAGCCCCATACCTAGTATAAAAATTCGACCGAAATCCCTTTTTGCCTACCAAGTTTTGATTTAAAAACGATGTGTATAATGTGTGCACTAAATCCACAAATCTATTTTACTTTAATAAAACCATAAAACATTTGAGAAGAAAAACATGTTTGAATATTAAGTTTCTCCACTTAGAAACTGATAATAAATTCCGCTATGCGCTGGAGTTTTTTTTATAATTTATCAAAATTGTTGTTATTTTTTGGAAATTCATCGTTTGCCACCACAGGCATTTAAATCTAAAAAAAAATCATACCCCTAATGTACATATACATACATACTATTTCCCGCCGTTTTTTTTTTCTTGTTAGGTCTCTGGATCGGCAAGTGTGATTTTTAGCAAATTTGTTAACAAAATTTTGAGTTTATTTAATTGTTGTGATTCAGTGATTACGTGTTTTATGTGAAAAGCTGGGTGAAATTTAGCGTTTGTGACGAAGGATGAGAGTTCGCGTCCAGTATTTTGTATGTGTACTTATTCAACTCATTGTTTTTAGTCATAATTATACAAAATTTTTGCAAAATATCACGTTTTCCCCGTTCCCGAAGAAATCAGGGGAAAGTGCGAGAGCAAAATGACATTTAATTTTTGGGGCCGCTGCAAATTTCTGCTGCGAAAATTTCACTTGCGAAAACTTGCAAGCAAGACAAGCAGCAACAAACATTTGTTTGTAAATAAACCGAAAAATATTGGCCCTGTTAGGTATATTTTTGCGAATTTTAGAAAGTTTTGAAGCGCTTAATATGTCGATTTTTTTTTGTTATTTTTCCCTGATATATGTATACCGAAATATACAAGAATGCAGCCAGCTAAAATGTTTTTTGGATGAATTTGTCACTTTTGAGTAGGTTGATTGTTGAAATAAACAAGTAATTTTTAGGCCAAAATACAAAACCGACTTCGATTCTCATATAAAAATTTAATAGTACCGTGAATTTCTTCATTACAAAATTATCGGATCTAAACCAAATTAGTATGGGACCACTTCCGATAGAAAAAAATTATCGAAATCGGTTGACGTGGTCCAAAGTTATGCGGTAACATACATAAAAAAAATATTCCGACGAATTTATAATCTTCTCATTTTTTTGAAGTCGGTTAAAAATGGAAAATTTTAAACGTATATTTTTAGATACATTTACTTAATTTCTTTGGAACAAGCGTGGGTGTTTGGAGGAACTTTTTTTATACTTTGGTGTGGACTCAAATAACACCGTAGAGAAAATCTCAAGTTTTGAAATTACACAAAAAACGACGAGACAAGTAAACTTAATGTTGGGTCGTAGATTATGCAACTGTATACTGATATCCAGATCAGGTAATTTTCAAAAGGTATTTTCATTTTTATACAAAAAAATTCAAACCTTAAGAAGAAAAACATTTAAAAAACGTTCACCTTTTTGCAATTTTCTTTTTTTTTTGTGTTAAAGCCTGTTCTGTTGCCAAAAACTGAAGCTACTAACGATGAAAATCGGTGCAGTTTGGCGTGGTCAAATGAAAATGTGTAATAATTTTTAGTATGCCATAGAAGCGGGAAATAATGTTACTCATACGCCACATCCCACATGGCCATACTCGTATACTTATAATCGTACTTGGCGTATGAGTTACATTTTCTATATTAACCCATCTGTTACATCCTTTCTCGCATCCTTTCTACTGACATCCTTGGTACAGCTGTACCACTGGGTGTTTAAGCTGTATTTTAAACTGAAACCATGGTCCGTTATATTTGAAATATAAAATATTCCATTTCTCTATATGCATTTTAGAATATGTACACGCACATTTTAAAATTACTAGTTTTTGATGCAACAAAAGTATGGAAAGATCTCCTAAATCTATGTACGCTTGCTATACAATTGAATGGTCGCCGCGAACAGCGACAATTTTTTTAGAACAAATTTCTTTAACTTTAAGGATATAAATGTACAATATACATTTTACATAAATATCGAAAAAGTAGAAAACCAAATCAAATGAGCTTATGTGTATGTGCGTCTTTAAACACATTTTTTTTGTATTTACGCAAAATTATAATCTTTCCGCTTACAACATTATTCGCGGCGACCATTCAATTGTATCAAGGAGGCCAAAAAGCTATAGGTTAACCATTCCCTCCTACGTACGAGTAATGCAAACTCATAAAAAACTCCACATGAAGTTTCTACTCGGGAGAACGAAAAATGACACTGAAGATGGCACAATGCCGAAACCGGTTTGTCTGCAAACCAAACTTGACAAGGGATGACAGAAATTCGTTCCAAAATAAATCATCTTACCACCCTGTCGGAAAAATCAATCAACACCAACACATACATAAATACTGTTAGAAATTTGTGTTCAAAATCCGAAATGGTACAGCTGCAAAAAGGATGTTAAACGAGGTATAGATGTACATACCTTAGCCACTTCCAACGACTTAAAAGATTCCATTAATTCATTCTTAAATATATATATATATATGAGGCATTCATAAAGTTTTAGCTCTGTAGATGCATAAATAATAGGTTTGATCTCATATACCTCGGACTATATGTGGCAAACCTCTTCAAAAAATTACGGGGTCGTTTTCTAGTAAAAAACTGTAACTTCTGACAACTTCAACATAACCTCCAAAATTTGCTTGTATAGCCATTTTCCTCCAGTTTATTGGAAAGCTTTGAGTACAATGAGGAGAAAGTTAGCTAAATACGGGTATATGTATTTCTCTCGAAATCGCTTTTCGCAAAAATATATATATATATTAGTTACGCTCTTTTTTTATTGCAACTCGTTACAGAATCTCGTAATTTTTTTTTGGTGGAATATCGAAACTGATAAATTTTGGTTCAGTTCACTTTTGTAGACGTGTACGATATGAGCTTAAAGCTTAAGCAGCATCAAGGCGAATTCATAAAGGTGGTAGCATATGCTTTTGTTTTTGCTTTTGGTACAAAACTGGAATGGAAAATGCAATTGAAATTTGTGTACCGAGGCGAAGCAAGTCAGCTGTTCTAAAAACTCTGCCTTATATGAATTCGCCTGGACAATATCGAATAATTTGGAAAGCTTTTTTTCTTTCAGGCATTGTTCTCACCGAAGGCTGTCACCAACACCAAGCGCAACTCAACGTTTTGTGCTGCCTTAACTCTGAAATTACTAAAGGTGTTCGTTTTGGTCTTAAGGGCAGAATGAGAGAGAAAAAATTTGGATGAATTTTTGAAAAAGAAAAAAATATCTAAGCAATATAATGAAATGCAATTATAGACAGAAGAACAAACAAAGCAAAACAAACGAACAAATATTTTCAAGTACCAAATGCAACTATATTCCATTGAATGGAAAAACAACAACAACAACCACAACAACAAGAGAAATACTTAGGTGCTGTGTTTTATACAAACGTTCTAAATAATTCACATACATATAGTATAACTGCAAAACATAAACATTAAAAGTTAGCTAATTATTGATTTTAATTGTAAAATTTTGCTCCAAAAAAAGAAGCAACCAATCGAATTCTTCCATTACCAAACGCGTGTAAAATTAAAGTTAAGCCATTTTTTGCGGCCGCCATTTCCACGTCGTCGCCGATTAATTAATTGCATAGCAGTGCCAGCAACTGTTGCGTAGCGAGTAGCGCGATACGTTCAGAGCTACCCGATTCATTTTCAGCAATATTTCCAAAAACAACAAATAAATAAAATAACGTATGCTTAAGAAAAAAGTGAAATAAATATGTCGTTCGAAAAATTTGCAAATCTATTAACTTATGTATAAAAAAAAACTATTCAATAATAAAAAGTGTGAAATTTAAACTGCAATCATTTAGAACTTAAATTAGTAGTATATACAAATGTATGTATTTTTCGATATTCGTCAGCGCATATTAAATAATTACTAGAGCAGTGTCTAGATCCAGCTTAACACATACATGCATACATATGTATATGTACATATTAGACTGCTTCGAACGAAACTTGTACTCTTTAACAAAGTGTTGTGAATTGCGATTAAAATAAGATATTAAATTAACATTATTAATAATAGAAAAAAAAAAAACGATTACATAAAATGTTTTTAAATTTACCGAACCAAAAATCATAACGAGTAGTTTCGACAAGTCTTAACGAAAATTAAAGTTAAAATTAAAAAGTAATAATTTAAATAAAAAAATTTACTAAGTAGTGAATATAATCTCATCGAGCTTAAGGATATTACCAATGAACCGCACAACAGCGCCTAATGCAAATAACAACAATTGGAGAAATAGTGTTACGACAACAAATGCAATTATAACGAATAAAAAGCAAAAAACAAATAAAGCACCGAAAAAAAAACCAAAAACTTTTAATAAGTACGAAAATTCACTAAAAAGACGAAGCACGCGAAATAAATAAAGTTTTCCTCAACCTTAACCCTGCACGCGCCGTTGAGAAGCGTAGATTGCAGCACCTAACCTCTGAGCAAATATCTTCATCTCTACCAAGAATAACTGCACAATCAGACATATGTACACGCGTCTGACTTTGTGATCGCATGTGTGTGCGTGTGAGTAGGTTGTGTAGCACACTTGTAGCACACAATTTGCCCAAGTACAGCCGTGTAATATTTGGCCTATGTCCAAATAGGCTTTTTTGATTGCAGCACTTTGCCCTTAGAAGAAACTCGAACTAGCGTTGAAATGTAGAAGTGCCAATGCGCTAAGACAACATAACTACAGGAACTACGAACGACGAACGACGTACGCGACCAACGACGACCTTCGCGTGCTGGCAATACCCCGCCCTTTGCATTGAAGTTGAAGTTGAAGGACGTCAACGGCCTATCAAACGTATCACAGCCCGTATAAGGCAATCGGCGCAGGTATTATTGAGGCACCGGAAACCGAATTGCCGTGCAAGTGCACCGTCAGACTGCTGGCTATTTACATAAATCCAATATGAAAGCGTCATGAGTGAATCCAAGGTTAGAATTTAAACATAAACATATGTATGTATGTATGTACATATATGTATGATGCTATAGCGCCAGAGAAGCCTATCTACATTTTTGAAAAAAAAAAATAATAATATGGCGATGTATAAAATTCATAGCCACAAAGATTTTGCTTATGACAACAATAGGTTAGGTTAGGTTGAGGTGGCTGGTGATGGTCGAACAGCACAGGTCCCCAAAGGTTGCAGCACCCATGTAAGTATGTACCTGCATAAGTCTCCTCTTTCAAAATGCGGAATTCAGGGCTCGAATCGTAACATCCGTTCACGGATCGAAAACGATACGAAAGAAAATTACGTGATACGTCAGGCAGTATAAACTAAATGGGACAAAGAGTACGTTCACGTATGTCATAATCCGAAAAATGTGTTTTTACGTCACGAGTAGTACGATATCGTATGTGACGATTCGAGCGAGGAGCTCCTAAGAACTATTCCAAGTCCTATTCTGGCCACATGTGTATGTGTCAAGCTGTTCTCATCTTCGGTTAAGAAATGTTATTGATAAAGGATCTACATAGACAGAATCATGTTTGCCTTTTTCAAACTTTCATTTTAGCTCCTTGTAATAAATGTCATTGGTCCAACAGTTCTTCATTGATTTAAAAATATTCCTAATTTTACATTTAATAGTACACTGCCATTTCAATACTAGATTAATAGAAAAAAGTTTTCTTCTATAATTATGAACAAAGTTTCGTATAAATAGGAAACAAGTAATTTACAAACAAAAATTTTTAAGCGCAAGCTTTTATAAGTGATTAATGAAAAAAAGAAAGGACCACCCGCGCACCACTTAACAGCTAAAAATTGTTTACCTATACATAGTTATTTCATCCTATTTAAGTAACATACGTTTTAAAATGAATCTAGTAGGATCATAAATGCGGATTTTCCGAATATCTCGACTCTTGCGCCACCTACGGGACAAACTTTTTTATGGAGTTGTTTATTTTTAGACAAGTGATTCACATTTTAAATATGAACCAAATCGGAAGGTTTGGTTTTCGTATATATCGATACCAGCGCCACCTAGCGCATTAACTCATGTTCCGTATTGCATTGTCATCGGTTTTCGAGCTAAGCTGAAAGTTTCAGGGCTCGAGCTCATCGGAAAGTTGGTTAAAAATTGGTTGCAAAATTTGATTACACACAGTTGAAATATAATAAAAGCTTGTGAGAATACAAAAACCGTGGCGTAAGCTTAAGACTTCTTTCTAAATTTTGTTCAAAACATATTTTTACCACGCTCTTGTCTAAGTAATTATTATTTTTTTTTTAACTTCAAACATTTTTCTTTCTTCTTAAACACGCCCTCAAGTAATTAAGCGAAGAACTGTTTACTCTGAATGGTCGTCATCAAAAGAAGGAGACCTCACCGAGACCGAGGCTTAACTTAACTTTCATTGGCAGGTTTTTTATAAGTGGCCAGTCTTGACCCAGCGCACAACCAATTGCTGGGGGTTTGCCTTCTCACAATTAGCTCACTTCCGAACGGGTGTTCGGTTGCTACCCAGAGGATGCTTGGTGTAAACACCGGAAGTCGTGAGCTGCTTGAAAGGTTTGCAAAATAATCTTTACTGGCCCTCCCAGGTTAATGGTGATCAAAAGCTTTTCCCACATGCGTGGAATGCTGCACCCGGAATCATCCTCCGAGTCCGAGTAGTTATGTGAAAAGGAATACGCTGAGGGTTATGCCTGGGGCACACATGTGGTAAAGAAATTACAAAATTATTATTGTAGTTTGCAGCAACTACAATGACTTGTGGTATGCGAGTGACACACGTTGGGTTATAGATCGTAATATTGATATCATACTACGATTGTGTGTCTCTAGCATTAGAAAAACTGCAAACACAGTTTTATAAATGAATTACTTAACCAGGCATAATTCCTCGGTCTTTAAGAAAATTCGTGTAATTTTTTTTATTTTTATTTTGTTACACTGTGTATTTTAGAATCTTCTTTAGAATTCTTCTTACCTACGTACGTTTCCATATTCATTTGCAGGATATACAAAAATGCAGGAAATGAGTTACCTGCAAGATAATTCCAAATTGGAGGCACTTACCAAGGCTGTACTCATCTCCATTCTAGGTGTTGCCATAGTCATCTCGAATCTTCTCATTATAGCCACTTATGCAAATTTCAAAGGTGAGTCTTTGTAAGTATAAAATTGCAACTGTTTAATTTCCGCGTACAACAACGAGTACGTACGAGTACATATTTAAAATAATAATAAAGTAAATATGTATGCGCAAATATGACGTACATACATATATACGTATATGCAAAATCACACATATGTACATACCAGGATGCTACGTAACTTGAACGGAAGAAGGTACAACCAACCACCTGCCGATGCATGAGATAACAGTAATTATTTTTGGTTGTAGTTTAGAAGAGCATTTAGAAAAGCTTTTCTTTTGTTGTGCGACAATAGACAGTTTAATATTTCAATTTTATCTTCAATGCTCGTTAGAAATCAAATAAAGAAAGCGTTATTTGCGACTGATTTACGAACTTGAATCGATTTCCATACATACGTTCATACAAGCGGTCCACTTTAGATAATAGGTAGGGTACCCGCGGGTGCCCAAAACAACGCAGAAAGCGTTCCTCACGCTAGAAAAATGATGGTAATAGAGAGCGAATACCTTCCACATTTGGATCGTATGTATATGTCTTCTTCTTCGTGCCCGAAACAGCCCGGACTTTTTTGCGGGCAGAAATGTGCAAGAAGTAAATTTGAAATAACAGATGTTGTTTTGTAAAATACAAAAATGGAAAATGGCACTAAAAGAGGTTTTTTGTGTTCCTCACGCTGTGGGCACTTTTGGCACGTGTTGACACATTTTTGACACTTGTGAGAGAGTAACTTATTTTTACGCTCTATTAACCGAAACAACCCGGAAAGCGTGTGGAATAAAAGTAATAGTTGTGTTCGTTCAGAAAAGTCAGTAACAAAATTCAGAGAATAGATACCTTATCCTAAGAGAGAAACTTACAAAGTATAGCGCGAACAGGAATTTGTAGAAATTTGCAAGCTTCTCTGCCAAAACAGGATATATACGTATATTTCTTCTTATTCTCGCTTTTTTCAACATATGCTTCAATTTTTTGTGGTAGTCACCGTCGGATTTCCTATATCGACAGTGGTATCGACTGCGTTTCGATTACGAATAGAGCTTTTTCAGCCGAGTACCTTTGAAATCATTGGAATTAAGTAAATTAATTGAATAAACAAATATTCGCGGCAAGATTGAAATTTTTAAATTTAACGAACTTGTAGACTCAAATTATTGTTGACAAAAATTCAACCGTGTGCCACAATCCTGCTTNTAAAAGTAATAGTTGTGTTCGTTCAGAAAAGTCAGTAACAAAATTCAGAGAGTAGATACCTTATCCTAAGAGAAAAACTTACAAAGTATAGCGCGAACAGGAATTTGCAGATATTTTCAAGCTTCTCTGCCAGCCGGCGTCCACAGTTGCATTTCAAACATAATCATTTTTTTTTTTTTATTATTTCAAGTGGAAAACAAAACAGGATATATACGTATATTTCTTCTTATTCTCGCTTTTTTCAACTTTTGCTTAAATTTTTTGTGGTAGTCACCGTCGGATTTCCTATATCGACAGTGGTATCGACTGCGCTTCAATTACGAATAGAGCTTTTTCAGCCGAGTACCTTTGAAATCATTGGAATTAATTAAATTAATTGAATAAACAAATATTCGCGGCAAGATTGAAATTTGGAAATTTAACGAACTTGTTGACTCAAATTATTGTTGACAAAAATTCAACCGTGTGCCACAATCCTGCTTGCAAATGTTTGCTCGCAAAAATTTTCCCAGCACGAGTTTGCAACTTCTCCTCCAAATGAAAGGTCAAAATTGTGCTCTCTCCTTGCAAGTTGTGTAAGTTGTGTAAGTTTTTTGTCCAAACGAACGCGATTTGGTAACAATTGACACCATCTTGTACAAGTTTTTTGCATCGGGAACAGAACTAATATGCATATAACACTAACATACGTTCGCTGAAATCGATCTATCCAAGAGCGATCCGCTCACTCTCCCCTATCTCGGTGAGAACCACTAGAGGGTGCCTTTCATGGCACTCATTCGCAAAGAGTGGCAATATCACTGTGGCCTAGTATTCGTATATGGATGACTAATAAAAAATCAACCACAAGTCAAAGAGATGTTAGGCAGTCCCCTAATTGCCGCTTGACAATTAGAGAATATGCTTGCCCCGCTTGCCGATGTCAGCCAATCTGTGCCCCGTCCACTCACGCCCAGAGGTGAAATGAGTAAAGAAAGAGCACATTGGTATCAGTATTATCAGAGATAAAGTCGAAGCCTCGAAGTGCATACACTAGAGGGGTCTTGGTCCTGAGTAAGTTTCGTAGAGCCAGGAAATTACTTTAGCAGGGGGCTCCATCTCTTACCAGTAGCTTAGAACCACTGATCCCTTCTTCCCTCTTTTCTTCTTCGAAGGAAGCAATAAAGCAGAATTGTTGCGTCGAGTAAAGAAATTTAAGGCTTCCCATTTATAATCAGGCCCAACCACTTGATTTGTTTAGAAAGCGGCAGACGAATGGGATACATTATTTTTCCTGGTGAACAAGACAAGTTTCGATTTACTAAAATTTTCAGAGTCGTGGACTCTCTCACACCTCAACTCAACTACGAGGTTGATGTACCCTTGGATACGCAGGATTTTTTCACCGGAAGATAATGATCCATAAGTAAACAATTTCTACAGGTGACTAGGCACAGCTCCTCATTTTGTCTTCGTAGGTTAAGTTGATAAAGTCCGACGGCCGCAACAATGTGTATGCTTTTTATCGCGATGATTGACTCTAAACTGGTTGGTAGAGGTGGGTAATTGAGTTACTCTGCTGTCTCCCAGCATTGAGCCGCATGCTCGGACTCACTTCTCAAAAGAATTGTGACTCACTAGCTTAGTACCTATGTGCCTATCAGCCACCTACAAGCACTTTGAACTAAAAGAATTAAAGAAGAAAGACGAAGAACATACTGAAGAGATGTATGGGATACTAATGTGGACTTTACTAACTGAGTTGACTCACTAAATTGAGCTAGAGTCATTGAGTGGACTCGTGAGTTACCCACCCAACCAGTTTTTATAGGGCACAACCCGTTCAGTCATATTTGAAATTAAAAACTTTTAAATCGGTATGGAAATCATATTAAATAACAGTTCTTATATAAGCCTTTCAAACACACAAATTGTTTAACTCCATCAACAAATATCAATCCATCATAGGCTCAAATATACCTGTTGGCGCGGCTTAGGAGTTAATAAAACAATTGTATTTTTTGTTATATNGGTCAAAATTGTGCTCTCTCCTTGCAAGTTGTGTAAGTTTTTTGTCCAAACGAACGCGATTTGGTAACAATTGACACCATCTTGTACAAGTTTTTTGCCTCGGGAACAGAACTAATATGCATATAGCACTAACAAACGTTCGCTGAAATCGATCTATCCAAGAGCGATCCGCAAGTAATCACAGGTACTCTCACTCTCCCCTTTCTCGGTGAGAACCACTAGAGGGTGCCTTTCATGGTACTCATTCGCAAAGAATGGCAATATCACTGTGGCCTAGTATTCGTATATGGATGACTAATCAAAAATCAACCACAACTCAAAGAGATGTTAGGCAGTCCCCTAATTGCCGCTTGACAATTAGAGAATATGCTTGCCCCGCTTGCCGATGTCTCAGCCAATCTGTGCCCCGTCCACTCACGCCCAGAGGTGAAATGAGTAAAGAAAGAGCACATTGGTGTCAGTGTTATCAGAGATAAAGTCGAAGCCTCGAAGTGCATATACTAGAGGGGTCTTGGTCCTGAGTCTGTTTCGTAGAGCCAGGAAATTACTTTAGCAGGGGGGCTCCATCTCTTACCAGTAGCTTAGAACCACTGATCCCTTCTTCCCTCTTTTCTTCTTCGAAGGAAGAAATAAAGCAGAATTGTTGTTATGCGTCGAGTAAAGAAATTTAAGGCTTCCCATTTATAATCAAGCCCAACCACTTGATTTGTTTAGAAAGCGGCAGACGAATGGGATACATTATTTTTCCTGGTGAACAAGACAAATTTCGATTTACTAAAATTTTCAGAGTCCACGGTTCTCAAACCTCAACTCAACTACGAGGTTGATGTACCCTTGGATACGCAGGATTTTTTCACCGGAAGATAATGATCCATAAGTAAAAAATTTCTACAGGTGACTAGGCACAGCTCCTCATTTTGTCTTCGTAGATTAAGTTGATAAAGTCCGACGGCCGCAACAATGTGTATGTTTTTTTATCGCGATGATTGACTCTAAACTGGTTGGTGGTGGAGGTGGGTAACTGAGTTACTCTGCTGTCTCCCAGCATTGAGCCGCATGCTCGGACTCACCTCTCAAAAGAATTGTGACTCACTAGCTTAGTACCTATGTGCCTATCAGCCACCTACAAGCACTTTGAACTAAAAGAATTAAAGAAGAAAGAGAAGTACATACTGGAGAGATGTATGGGATACTAATGTGGACTTTAATAACTGAGTTGACTCACTAAATTGAGCTAGAGTCATTGAGTGGACTCGTGAGTTACCCACCCAACCAGTTTTTATAGGGCACAACCCGGTCAGTCATATTTGAAATTAAAAACTTTTAAATCGGTATGGAAATCATATTAAATAGCAGTTCTTAAATAAGCCTTTCAAACACACAAATTGTTTAACTCCATCAACCAATATCAATCCATCATAGGCTCAAATACATATACCTAAACATATGCATATGTATGAATATCTGTCTTGACTAATTTGCTGGTGCACTATGACAGCGGGACTAATCACGAGACCTTTTAAAATCGGCTGGCTAACGATGCTTCTTTATTTATCTATTTTTTATTATTCTTTATTTATTTTTTCTTTTAATTATCTATTTGTGTTTTTATATGTATTTGTATTCTGCTTGTTGTGAAAAGCAAATAAATTCCTTGCAACTTCTTTCGCTAACTATGTACTTGGTCTGTACGTTGCGTTTAGGTCCCACAGAGGTCATCAATTATTACCTTCTCTCGCTGGCAGTAGCGGATCTGCTATGCGGACTACTGGTTGTGCCGTTCTCAGTGTATCCAGCGTTGACCGGCGAATGGATGTACGGCGACATCGTATGCCGATTCACGGGCTACCTGGAGGTGACGCTATGGGCCGTCTCCGTATACACATTCATGTGGATCTCGGTGGACCGATATTTGGCCGTCCGGAAGCCGCTACGCTATGAAACTGTACAGACGAAAACCAGGTAAATAACTCCCAAATATACAAGCCTCTCTTCGTCTCTTCGGTGGTTAATTAATTTTCTTTTTGTGATTTTTTGCTTGCTTGCAGATGTCAATGCTGGATGGTGTTCACATGGATCTCAGCCGCTCTGCTTTGCTGTCCGCCAATACTGGGTTACACGAAGCCCATAGCGAATAATGTGACACACATTTGCATGCTCGACTGGGGCAATATGGCTGCGTACAGTGCGACACTGGCGATTTTAGTTTTAGGTCCTAGCGTTATATCCATAGTACATAATTATGGTTATATATTTGTAATGATCCGAAAACTGAAATCGGGTGAACCCATACATGACAAAGAATATGCAACCGCATTAGCAGAAAATTTATCGAATCCTAGTCATATGATGTCATTCGTATTAGTGTTTGCATTCTGGATGTCGTGGTTGCCATGGATGCTGTTGCGCTTCTACGAAGTGGTGACCGGTGATGTTATCCAAAGTACTCTTATTCATTTTATGGTCGTCTGGATTGGCGTGCTGAATTCATTTTGGAAAATCGTCATTATGACCAGTATGTCGCCGCAATTTCGCATCGCACTTAGAGTATTTTGTTTAACAATTTGCTGTAAGACTAAGGGCCGTTTGCAAGCAGAACTAATCGGATTGGACCCAGATGACTAGAGTCGTTAGATTTTCCACCGTATGAACGGTTAAATTAACTTTCACAATTGGCTTACTTTTCATCACTTTCCATTCGAAGCATACAACATGTTTTTGCTTTTGTTATTGGTATTGGTATTGGCCCGCTATTGCGATATGGTCAAGATATATATATATATATATATACTCAATAGTTGTTGAGAATGACTTTAGAAATATGTAAATGATATACATATGTATGTACATTTGTACATTGGTATGTGCATGTCGATATGTACAAAAACGAATGTACAAGTATCTAACTACAGATTCGGATACCTGTTAGGAGAAGAAAATGATGTTTAATGTAACTCAAATGTGAAATTTTGTTTAAACAAATAGCCAAGTCTGCGAAAGACTTGGTAGCAGTGTTGGTCACGAGCCCATTATCGATATATGTAGTACTCCTATGTATGTATGTACGCCAAAATTTATACAAACAGACATACATATGCACATTAGGGTGTCCCAGAATATTTTTTTTTTGCGAAATTTTTAAGTTTTTCCTTTTGGTCTAAATAATGTATCTATGGATGCATGCATGTATGTACACCATACCGACTAGAAGTTGAATTTTTAGCTAAGAACTTGAAAGTTATTGTTAGATGACTAGATACACCGTGCCAGTATACTATATGTACTTCCAATTTATGGAACATTTTGACATTTGGCCGATATGATAGCGCTCAATCGTAATAAATCAACGTTTGCGGATACCCAACATCCTTTTACAGTTCAAATATTTTTAAAGAATATTTTCTATTTTTTATACCCGAACTTTGTTTCAATCTATACATATTCATATCACCGAAAATCAAGGAGTCCCATGACCCGTACCAAAATCAGTATGGCTGGGGGCTTACCGTACTGGTTCCTGCTCCAAAAGTGGAACGAAATGGCTAGGGTAGCCTGAAACGTAAACACCGAGCACTTTGTGCCTGGCGTAGTATGTTTACCATCCAGCGAAAAAAAGTCTGATTAGGTTGATGTTTTACCGCTATTCGTCGCCTTGCCACCCCACAAGGAATATTGGGCAGATTTCAATCAATAATTCCCGATTTCGACGACTAGCGTTGTAAGGGAGCACCAGTAACGGTTGTTTCCCTTGCTGGAGAATTGTTACAAGTTGATATACGTTGATTAGACCAAAAGAAAAAAAAAACATGTATGATATTTCCCTAACGTACACACTTGCATACATTCATACGTACATATTTATACTTATGGCTGCATATGAGACCGTACAAGCAAACAAAAAAAGTTTACCGTACACCCCTCAGTCTAAAAAGTGTTTGCAAGGCAATGGCGTATATACATTTTTCGGTGATACCTCAATTCAGGTATTAAAAATTGTTTTTCAAAATAGGAGTACACCTGGAAAAGGTTTTTAGTTATAATTACTAACCAAATAATGTAGTTGGATATGGCGAAATAAATATTTAGTCTGCGAAAGTCTGCAATTTTTACTTGAGCCTTTTAGTTGAGAGAAATGTATATGTATTTGCAAACAATTACGAAATCACAATAGGGGTATTCCCGATCCGTTGCATACTGTCTAGCATGGTGCATAGAGAGCAGAAATAGCATGATTGGATAATTTTGTTGTTGTTTTATGTGTTCAAACAACAACAAAATTATCCATTATTCATGCACCATGCTAGACCTTATGCAACGGATCGAGAATACCCCTTATGTATTTTGATTGGACAATGTTGTTAGTTGAATCAAATCGTTGTTGAGGGAAAATAAATCGTGCTTTGGTTGATACAAGTTTTCAAATACTTTTGTGAACTTATTGGAAACTTGCATCAGGTACCTTATTGATGAAATAATTGACACAAATAAAAATTTTGACAATGGTTGTTGTTTGTTTATAACGTGTTTTCGTAACGAATCGAGATAGACATACACAAATGTATACATAAATGATCAGAATGAAATGAGAAATCGATTTAGCGCTGACTGTCTGTCCGTCCGTCCGTCCGTCCGTCTGTGCACACGATAACTCGAGTAAAAATAGAGATATCTTAACGAAACTTGGTACGTGCACTTCTTTCGGGCGTAGGACGGCAAAATGGGAACAAAGTTAGCTAGCACGGATAGACGATAGCGAGTTTGGTTGTACCTCATTGAGTTCGTTCGTTTCGCCACTCGCTAACTGTTGGCAAATCGATGACGGCTAATAACATCCTTTTATGAACCATACCCTACGTTGAATCGAATTTGTGGAAATATTTATAAAAAAAAAATATCTATTAATTAATATTTACCGAACCCAAAGAATTCTTCAACCAAAACACGATTTGGTTCAACCTAGATGAATACCATAAGAATTATTTAGTTACACTAATCGAACCCTGGTAATAAATAGTTCCCAAATATTTCCAAAATTCGGCAACTGAATATATTGAGTCGAAACAACAACAACGTCTTCTCAGTGTAGTTCTACTGGAATAATCAAAAAACAAAAGGTGAATGATATTTGGAGAGCATTAATTTACTGGCATTAGGGCGTTACGTTATGGTGGTAGGAACTGGTGGGTATTTGTCTTTAAGATCCAACTGTAAATGCCGAAGAATACTTTAGACTCAGGGGTGTATTTAGTATGGCTTTTCTTTTTGGTATGGCAAACACAAGTTTTCCTAAACCAATAAAACCTGCGGACATATATACATATACGTTTCTAAATATGTAAGTATGAGTATATACATATATGTATATATGTTCATACGTATGTAAATATCTATGTTTAGAGAAAAAATACTGAAATTATTAGTTCACTTACTTACTTATAGAATGTGATTTATAAGTAGTGAATTCGTAACATAGTTTGGAAATTAAATTAATTTAAAATTCAATGCGCCGTAGAAAGCTTGGATTTTTAACTTTTATTTTATTTTTCTTGCCGCCGCCGTATTTAGTAGAATAATGGAAAACTATGTTCCACTTGTTACATAATTCATTTTTGTTATGACGGCGTTATTTGAAAATAAGGACAAATTATCGGCGAAATAATAAAAAAGGGAGTACATATGTACACACATACATAAGTAGTATAGGAATAAAATATTAAGATACATATGTATATACTTTGTTTTATTATTTCTTCTGTTAAGTAGATATACGTATGTATATATATCAACGATGCATACCCTTTTCCGGACATATGTATGTACATTACCCCCTATTTTAACATCAAAAAATATTTAGAGGCCGCTCAAAGCGCTCAAAGTTTTCCATGCATTTTTATATGGGAAAACAACAAATTTTCGTAGAAATGGTATAGAATTCTTTTCGATTGGAAAACTTTGGTTCTCTTCGGGAGAGTTACTATAATAATACCCAATTATTTATTTTACCATTTTTTAATACTAACGATTTTTTATTTGTTCCCCCATTGCATTTTTCGGAGTTTTCGTGGATTTTTGGCGGACCTGTAAATTATAGTTGCGATGAAAAACTGGTTAAGTAAACAATTGGGTATTATTATTGGCAATCTTCTGCAGATGAAGAGAATTTTCCGATAGAAAAATATTGTTTTTTTTTAGAATTCTACACCATTTCTATGAAAAGGTTTTTTCCGCATATAAAATACATGGAAAACTTTGGGCGCTTTGAGCGACCTCTAAATATTTTTTGATTTCAAAATAAAAAATAGGAGTATATTTTTTTCGGTATAGAACAATCCTAGGGGGTGAGAGCACAAAAATTCCGACTTTATTTTCCACATGTGCATATGGAGAGACGCATTAAATAAAAATAAAAAATAAAAATGGTAATGCTGATTGCGGCACTGTCAAAGTATTTAGCCATAATTGAAAGAAATTTAAGTGTAATTTAAGTAACCCGAAAATGACACAGATACATTTAAAAACGTGAGAAGTTGAAATTAATTGCGAGAAGCAAATTATATAAGGAAATGTACCGAAATATCGCCAATTAGATACAAAAAAAAAAATCCACATCATAGAATTATTCTTTTGTTTCTTAGAAACTTATTCTGACCTAGCCTTCGACCCTGCCATTCTTAATTTGCCAAAAAGAAATATATAAATTATTTATTTCTTAGTATTTTTCCCGTCCGAGCATAGTTTAGTTGAGTGAGACCTTAAAATGGGTGCCCCCTAGAGTGAGAAATCCCCTGTTCGGGATGCGGCGATTTCAGAATCAAACTGCTTAGTGCAAGTTAGCGATAATTATCCTACCGAATACAGAAGGTGGCGCTGATTGTGATACCGGTAACTCTCTCTTGAAAATTTTCACAGAAATATGACTTCATAGGAGATTTTGTGTATTGCCTGTGTAACATACATATACATATACACACGCAAAACATATACATACTGATAGATCTCTCCCAGCTCTCTTCTCCGACAAATCTGCGAAGACGTCATATCCACGTTACTCTCCCGAATTTCACATCAATCAGCGCAGTCTTGTATTCTATCGGTCTTGTTAGCGATCCAGAATCGCCAGCGCGGTTACCCACGGACGTAAAAATGGGGAAAATGTCGGCTGACACGATCTATCTAATGCGGTGTTGAGGAGCACCGCCTTGATAAGCTTTCTACACATTTTGTATAGGCGCGTGCAGAGTAAAAGCTCTCTTTGCCCATCGCTGATCTAATGGGATCTGTTAACGAAAACTCACCACCGCATGATCGTGACGTAGTAGACGTTGATTCACTCTCTCTCTCTCTCTCTATCAACAGCAAATTTGATATGTTTCTATGCACTTCTACGGTTCGCTACGTACACGTTCGTACGTAACCGCGCTCTTCAAGTAAGCTGGTATTTATGCTGTGTTTAAATGCATTTTTTCTACATACATATGGAAGAATTATAGAAAAGAAGATTGCGCCCTGATCCTTGCTGTGACGTCATGAACGAAACAGTAGGAATAGCAGACACAGAACAAGTGGCAAAATCCCATTCAAATGATAAACAAAATTGGGAGCATTCACTTAAAGTTGTTAAATAAACAATATATAAGTATTTGTTTATTATAAGAAATATTGGAAGAAAAATTTAAGTAAATGTGCCAAGTATATGTATATGTACATACAGAGGCGGCGAAACGCCCTGTGTCCGGTGGGTAGCAAGAGTATACAGGTACGGAAAATGTGTAATTGAGAAGGTTTCGTGTATAATACATTTATTTTTCATTCATACTATGTATGTATATATTTCATAGAAATCGTAATTTAATCAAATTTCGAAAAACAAAAATGTCTGCAGTGAAAACACGGCCATTCGTTTTGAATTTCGAGAAATGGAATCCTTCATGAGGATTTCTAGATCTATCTCATCAACTGCTCCTGGATAAGAACGCAATATTGCTACATGGTTGACCCACACACAATTCGTTTTCACGTAAAAATTGCACAACATCTTTCACAGAACCTGGATTTTGCTCTTTGCGCCTCAATTATGCACAGAGCCATATCTTTATCGCTCTTGAGTCTGCATTTACTCAAAATCACCATTATAAAACGTGACGATTCTCTTCAAATCCACTGTCCCACCAAGAAAGATCTTCTCTAAAGTTTTATAAAACGTTGCCGATTCAATATCAAATCTACTTGGCAGGCAGCAAATAACTTGGTAAAAAATTTCATAATATATCTTCCGAAAATACTCTCAGCAGTGAATTTCTGCTTTTGATATGTCGACACCTGAGTGGAAAAACGCCCTGCCAGTTCGAAAACGTAATATCTCGAAAAACTTTTCAAGAACGCCTTACTTCAGAATTTGATTGTAGAACGCCCTATTTCAGAGCTTTATTGAAAACACCCTACCTCGGGATTTTGTTGAAGAACGCCCTATCTCAGAATTCGGTTCAAAAACGCCCTATCTCAACTGAAAATACAAATATTGAAAATATGCTAAGACAGGACGTTCTTCAACCAAATTCTGATATAGGAAGTTTATCGATAAAATTCTGACAATGGAAAATTCCCAAGTGCATTTCTCGAAATAAAAACGCTTCACATAAAAAAGAGGTGCAGTTGGCATTATACTATAATTGCCAAAGAAATTATTTTTATCAGCTTAACTACTTTTCCGCTGGATATGAGCAAAAGTGGATCATAAATATCTGCCAGGTGCATCCATAGTTTATATCTACATACATACATATGTTGTATCTTCTAATTCAACTTCCATAAAGAAGGTATGTACATGTTAAGAGACCCTGCCCAAAAATAGTTGATATATATATGCACACAAGCATACATACATAGAGTGTTGCCAGGCCTACATACATAATTACCAAATTGAATTTATTTTATATATTACATAAACACGTAAATATGTAATTGTATAAACGTATTGTTGCACCCGAATTTGATGTGGAAATACTTCAAATTTCATAACTATGCGCGATATGCGTTGATATTTTATCCTTTTTCCTTAGTGGGATAAATACAGTTTCCTTTTGAGTGCAACACTGCGCTTATACACAATAAATTTACACATAACCATTATTTGTATATTTGTATTTGCATATAAATTAATTACATTTGTTAAATGCGTACGTATTACAGATTATGTACATATTTGTAATTTTAAAATTCGACAAAAACATATTCGAATTTATTCTGTTTGTAAGAATGAAGAATTTGCTATTTTCTTGACAAGTTCACTAAATTTAGTATTTAGCAAAACTGTATCGTAAAATAGAGTAGTTAATAAATTTATTTCTTTTAAAATCATCAGTCTTTCTGGTTCTTTCCTCGTTGAAACTACAAACATTTACATGCATATCAGCTGTGTTTTTTTTTTTTTTACACGCATATACATCTACGCTTAATGTGCAAAAAAAACAATCATCGAAAATTTCTATTGTATAACAAGTAATTTTGATTTTACCGACAACTATTTATAAGCGCACATAAAATTTGTCGCTAGAGCTCCATTCAATTTTTAAGCGCAGATATGTATGCGTGTAAAAAAATCACGCCTGTCGCTATCTTAATTCGAAACTACGTTTTTCACAGGTCTTATATCCTATATACATATTAAGATACACCTTCAATAAAAATTAGTCCATTTAATTTAATTTTATTATATAATTTGATTTAATTTTAGTTTGTTATATTTTATTTATATAACATTTTATTTGGTTTTATTATACACTAGTTATCGTTCTATGTATCTTTCGCTGTTGTATAAGCTCCGACGACATAGCCATAATTCACAATTTATCACGTTCTGGAGTAAAATGTCCCACAACGAAATGGCCCATATTTTATTTTATTTTTTTAGTTAATTCAGTTTTCTTTATTTTTTATATTATTTTATTAGACTATTTTTAAATTTAATTTAATTTTATTTTATTATTTAATTTTGCTAGTTTATTTAATTTAATTTCATTATTTTATTTTATTATTTTATTTTAATTTAATTTTATTATTTATTTTTATTTCATTTAATTATTTTATTTTATTTTATTTTATTTTATTTTATTTTATTTTATTTTATTTTATTTTATTTTATTTTATTTTATTTTATTTTATTTTATTTTATTT
>NW_016162669.1:29590-38518 GCF_001687245.7 Rhagoletis zephyria
TTATTTCATTTTATTTTATTTTATTTTATTTTATTTTATTTTATTTTATTTTATTTTATTTTATTTTATTTTATTTTATTTTATTTTATTTATTTTATTTTATTTTATTTTATTTTACTAGATTTTATAACTATTTTTTAATTTAATTTAATTTTTAGTTTATTTTGTCTTATTTTATTTTATAAGTATATTTCATTTAATTTCATTATTTTATTTATTATTTTATTTAATTTTTTTAATTATTAGTTTATTTAATTTAATTTCTTCGTTTTATTTTATTAGTTTATTTGATTTAATTTTATTATTTATTTACTTAATTTAATTATTCTATTTTATTTTATTAGTTTATTTGATTTAATTTTACTTGATTATTTTTTATTTAATTTAATTTTTTAATAGGTATCATAAAAATGTGCAGTTCATAGTTATAAACAAGGACGGAAAATAATCATAATCTGCCTTATGCTGAGTTTCGCCTGAAAAAAAATTCACCCGAAAATTCGTCATCCGCCCATAGTAAAACCATGGAAACCAAGAGTGAAAAGTGAACCGGTTCGGGGAAAATGAAACTCATGATAAGGCTAATTGAGTTTTATTTTTTCACTTAAGAGTAATGATTGTTCAAAAAACTCGAAAGCCATACCAGTGTGATTTCCGACATGTCCTTTTCAGAGGCAGCGACACTTTAATACAAGGAATAAGTCCCGAAATTTTTAATAATAATTACCTATAAATAATTTCTATTTTTAAGCGAAAAAAAAAATAAAATAATTAGTCTGTTCTTTTGAACTTCGTACTAAAACCTGTGGAACTGTCAAACTACAATTTTACTCTCTCAAGTGAGAGTAAAAGGAGAACAGATGCAGAAGGGCACGGGAACGCAAAAAGCACTATTTCCTGTAAAAACGTCAGACGGTTTGTTTACATGTCATTTGTACAACACTGATTTGCTGAAATATCACTAACTAATTATTAAAATCTATACATATTCAAATATTTCGTTGTTTACTACCATTTTATAACAAATATAAGGTTCTTTGCATTCACCGCTTTCTTTTTTTGTTTGCACATGCAAATCAGCTGATCATTTGACACTTTTCATGAACTTACAGGAAAAAAAAACTCCGGACTAAATCCTGTAACTTCCTGTAACTCTCAAAAGTGTTTTATGTCAATAGGAATGACTTCCTGTAAGTTCTGACTAAATCCTGTAAACCGGACACAGACTAAATGATTAAATGCTCATTTGGTTTTATAAATCTATATTTTGGTACGAATGGATAAGGTTTGATGCCAAGAGTTCCCAGTCAGAAACTCTCATCTTTGGCTCAAATGTACAATTTACAATTCATCACTGAATTAGTTTTATATTTAAATATTGTTACTTCTAACTTTAATTAAAACTAGTATCGCCCCGTTGTCGAAATTCGACCACCTCACTTTTTTTACACAATCATTCATTTTTCTTGGGAAGTTTTTATGTCCAGCAGCAGGTCAGTTATATTGTTTGGTGGTGTAATATACATTCTGTTAAATAATTTTAAAATTCATAGCAGCATTAGGGAGGAATAGATTTGTATGGGATTTCGTTAGCGTATTAATATATAGATGTTGAGTGCTTGGCGCTGATGGATGGGCGAACAGAAGAAGGTCTGAGGTATATACTTACATACATGGTTATCTATGTTCTCTACAGATCCGTATGTACTAGGGATGCCAATACCGGGATCCCGGAAGTTTTGAGGTCCCGAAAATCACGGGTTTTGCTTGCCTTAATCCCGGGATCCCGAAAATTTCGAAATATCGAATTGATATTAAAAACTTATTTATGAATTTGAAGTATGATTTTTGTAAAATGCCGTTTTGACTACAATTAACAAAAAGCTTGAAACTGTACTCTTGAAATTGCAGCCGGAGCCTTTGTTGGAGAAGATTGTAATGAATGTACTCATAGCGTCGCTAAGTATGGAATGTATGGTCATTCAAGGTTCCAACATACTTGCTAGACATGATCCGGGACTACCTCAGAGACCGTTGGCTTTTGTACGACACAACACAAGGTCAGAGAAAGAGACGTATAACCGGCGGAGCGGCACAGGGGTCTGTACTTGGCCCGGACCTCTGGAACGCCACGTATGACAGTCTGTTGCGCACGGAAATGCCGGAGAGCGCCTTCCTTGTCGCCTTCGCGGACGACGTGGCAGCCGTCATAACAGCAAGAAATGTCCAGCTAGCACAGCTCAAGCTAAACCAGGTCATGCGCAACGTCAGTGGATGGATGAGCGATCACGGTCTGCAATTGGCTACAGCCAAAACGGAGATCGTGCTCCTCACCAGGAAACGGATCCCAACAATTATAAATATAATGGTCGGACCTCAACNAGACACGGAGACATTACTCCGGACAACATAGTTGGGATAATGATTTCCAGCGCAGAAAAGTGGGAAGCAGTTGCGAGATACGTGAAATTCGTACTCCGCTGCAAACGAGAGGACGGTTGTCTACTGAGGACACCCGAATGAAACGCCCCTACAAAAGAGCAGCCCCAAGGCTCTAACAGCGCGCTCCTGCATCTGAAGACATGCAGAATTGCGGTGCCAGATGCGGGATTCTTGCGCGGGCGGTGGGAGTTTGGGTTTTAGTGGGTAGCCCAACACACTTCGGTGGGAGTCCCACACTCGGGGAAGGTAGTATAGAGACTAGCGCCCCCGGCCAGTGCATAAAGCATTTCCCTCTCCTACGAAAAAAAAAAAAAAAAAAAGTATGGAATGTTGACAACAGTCATTGCTTGAGCTGATCTGCTCTTTTGCCAGACTTTCTAAGGATAACAAAATGTAATGAAAAATAATACTAATTTTCTCCAAAAAGGGGGAACTTTAACCCTGTGTCGAAAACATTGCGATGCGATGGAGCAAAATCTTCCTGGGTTTTGACCACCACTTATGAATGCTATCATAATTTTCACACACCCACCTAGTACAGAACACATCTGTGGGACCCGAGATTAAAATATGTATCTTAGGATTGTAAAAATTAGCAAATTTGCTTTTTATAAAAAATCTGTTAAAAAAATAAAAAAAATCTTTATTAAAGAAACAAATACTTACAACGTTGTTACTGAGATATTAGCGTTAAAGGTTTTGATATGTGATAACTTTCTTGTTGTTGTAGTATATAAAAAAGTATTAGTTGTGGTATTGAAAAAATTTAGTTCTGCTCTCGTTGGACTCTAATTTAACTGTAATAAAGGTTTCCATCAAAAAGCGTGTTTCCTATGTTTTTTATTGGAAAAATAAAGGATATCAAATTGCTATTCAGTGGCCCAAATTAGGTAAAAAAAAACCCTCCTTTAAAAATGAATTTCAATGTGAATACATCATGAACATTTTGTTCAAAATTCCTTAGGCCGCCGCCGCCGCCGCCGGCGCGCCGATATTTTCGTAACTCAACGGCGCACACTGTGCCCTTTTCCAATTTTAGCGTGCCAAAAGTCCAAAATAAAATGATTTCAGATGGCCGTGATTTTTGGCATTCTGGCTGTCAAATATTCGGCTACTAAGTCTATCTAATAAATTCATAAGAAAAAACAATAACAACAAAAATAATCGGTGTCAAACGTTGCTCATTGTGACGCGTAAAAATATTAATTTTTAGCGGGAAGTTTTTCGCATACTTTTAAGTAGCAGTACTTGGTTTAGTTTCAATGTTTCCTAATCTAACATATACTGAATGGAACTCTACCATACAATCAAAATTTTGAAAAGAATGCCGAGTGAATGCAGATCCTACTGGTTCAATTACTACGTTTATACGCACGTATTATTTGCAAATAATAGATAATTTGCAAAATGGTAAACTTTGCCGTATAAACGCTGAGTTAATTTTTTATTTGCAAATAACTAAATCGCGCAAATAAGTATTGATCAGTGGTACTATTTGCAATTAAGCGCAAGACGCCGCCATTCTTAGGCTTATTTTCTTTTTCGATGGTCATCTTATGGCCTTTTTAAAATTAAGACGTTGCCATTTTTAACTTTATTTTCTTTTTCTATTTCCTTTTTTTTTATAATCAGGCAATATTAAAAAAGAATTTTTCACCATCGAATAAACAGTGAGTTAGGTAGTTGCAAATTATTTTTATTTGCAAATAGCTTAGGTATAAACGTGGTAAATCTTAGGTTTGTATAGTAACCAATAGTCAGTACTAATTTCTACAGGAACCTGCAAATTTTTACTGGAAAACCCAAAAAATTTGCAAGAGAGCACTGAATCGAGAGCATAAGAACACGAGAGAGCTGCATATTCTTGCTTGTGAAATTTTTACTAGCAGAAATTAGCTAGCAGAAGAAGAATAAGAAGAATAAATGTCAAAAGCCGCCATTTGTTGAATTGGTTTAGCACAAACAAAATAAAATGTTTGGAAATCAAAATATTAACGATGTACTGGACTGTGTAAGTGCTTGTGTGTAACTGCCGTCCCTAAATTGGAGCGCTAAGCGTTGCGTTATCCATTGTCGACGAGTGTCAGCGCGCGCTATCCCCAAATCAACGCGTCGTAATTTTTGACGTTTTCTCAGATCCTCTCGTTTTTATTCTCGTTTCCTCTTTCACTTTTTTGTCCTTTCTCTTTCTTTCCGTCTTCCGCATCCAACTTCAACACGTAACGCCCTGTCAAAAATGAAAATTCCATTTGCTCGGCGTTAGCGCCGCGTTATTGTGGGATGCTTCATACAAATTGTATGGGCATGAGGATTTTTGACAGTTGTTTGGCGCTTGACGCGCCAATTTAGGGATGGCAGTAAGGCAAAGAGTTTAAAACTGATTTATAAATAGTAAAATGTTGACAGCAGAATATCAAAACGTTGCAACAACTATTCACTTGCAAGTTTTTGCTACTTTTGTGTTCATTAACTTTTTCTGCTAGTTTTCTTTTCTTCTCAATTTTTCGCTCTATTTTGATTTTACGCTCTCGCTGCAATATTTAACTGGAGAAGTTACTATACAAGCCTCATGTTACAGCTCTGCTTCATTGAAATCGATTAGTTGAAAGGCCGTTTACACCAGGCGGTTGTTATTTTCGACTAAAAGTTGCCTGAAATTCGCCTCATGTAACTTCCCTATTAGGGACCAAATTCTATTTTAAGTAATTTTTCACGCCTAGATGGTGCTGGGAGACATTTTCAGATTGGTTTCAGAAAATAAAAATTCCAATTCTCAATGATGTCCACTGAGTCGTTTACACATTCTCGTTGTTATAAGTTCTCTACCTGCGCTAGCGCGAATCGGTTATAGGGAATTTACATGATTCAACTTTCACAGCCGACCAACTGCGTTGAAAGCGATTAGTTGAAAGGCAATTGTTGCTTTCAACCAAAAATCGCCTCACGTAAATTTCCTATTGGGACCAAATTCTATTTTATGTCGTTTTTGACGCCTAGATGGCGCTGGGAGACTGTTTCAGATTGCTTTACTTCTTTCTTTTGGTCTAGTCAGCAACAATTCTCTTCGTATAACTCCACAATGTAAACAACGCAAGTGCGAGCGAGACAATCACATCCTAAAGTCAACTGTGAAAAATCATAGGAAAAGTTTTTCGACGAAGACGCAGTGAAGCAGTCACGCGAGGCAAACATCAGCAAGCTGAATAATGTAAATAAATATATTTTTTATTGGGGAAAAACATAAATGTGCTAAAAAAATGCAGAAAAATCAAGCAATTGAATTTTTTAAAACGAAGTTGGTGCATCCAGTTTTTCATTCGAGGTTTGCGTGACGCTCGGACGCAGTGAACATCCAAGGTTTAACTTTCTTCGTCTTTGGACAAACGGTTTGCTGTGTGCGCGACATTTTATGGAGTTTAATTGCGTTGCTTTGTTTGATACAACAGGATTAATGTGCTATGCTCCAAGTGTATAATATGCAATATTTGTGAAATTATCTAATTTCGGTGTACTTAGGCAAGGCAATGTACTGCTTTATGCAATTTGAAAAATACATAGTAGAGAGAAAAAATGGCAATAATCCTAGAAAACCAGACAAAAGAAGCTGCCAATAGCTTCGCCTTTCACTTTGATCACAAACAATACAATAGTTTTTAGATTCAAGTTAACTTTTCTGCATATTTGGTTAAATGCAGTTGTCACCGCTAATTCCGTTTTGTTCTTCTTGGAGGCCTGTGTTTAGTAGAAACGATTAATTTAAACAAAAACGACATATATTAAATCAAAAGTGCTATAAGTGATCATTTTCCTGTTAGTTTTCCGCTATTTTCGCATATACATACATATGTCTGTATATACATGTGTGTGTGTATGTAAATTTGTTTCTCGAAAGAAACAGTTCTTAATTTTTTGCAAGCCGCAAGGCTTTTGATAGTTAAACACACATTTGTACATACGTACATACACAAATACTCACCTGAGTAACTCCAATGCCAGTCAGTATGCCAAATATATCTACATATGTGGATTTTCGTCGTATTCTCTGTTAAAGCAATTTAAAAATTAGTAAACCTGATTCTAAAAATTAAAAACCGCAAAAAAAGAAACCGGGGAAAGGTATTTTAAGAATATGAAATATGTGTAAAGAAGATACATAGGCGAAAAAGAAACAAAAAATCAAAAGCAATTGTTGCAGAAGAAAATAATCAGAAGGAGGTAAATACGAAGAGTAAGCAATAAAATCGGCAGCTGTTTTTGTTTACTTCGGTGTATATACTTGCATATGTTGTATGTATGGGAGTGTGTACTTTAGTACTCTCTTCGCGTTTTCCTCTTCGTTTGTATTCGTATGTTATATGTTATGTAGAATGCTTTTATTACATAGAACTGTAGGTACCCGGCAGTAAAATTTAGAGACAGTCTGACAAAGCGCTAGTTCCGAACTACTACACATTGTATATCAGGACTATCTCTGAACTGGTGCAAAGCGGATGCAGAGTGGGACAGTTGAAACTTGCGGTGTAAATGTGCGATTACTCACTATTCGTACAATATGAAAGTAGCTCAACGCTAAGACTTCCGACTCGAGCATCGTTGGTTGCGAGTTCCAAACGCGGTGGAGGCAATTTTTAGTTTTCAAATTTAATGAACTCAAATTGTGGCGTGGAGCTTACAATAATTTTCTTCTTTTTTTTTTTAAATATGTAACAAAAATAGAATATGTAAAAGAAAAGAAAAAACGAAAAAAAATATCCAAAAATCGTAACTTAAAAACGGTTTCTTATAAAAAAAAAACTATCCAAAACGGAACCGCTTAAAAACTAGTTGCAAAGTAATGCACTGGGCGACATTTGCCACCGCCAATGACATCGCCGTGTAAAACTGGATAGTTGAAAGCATTGCTTGGGTATTGAGCTAGAACTAGTACTATTGGCAAAATGTCTAGTTCTACGCTAGTCCTGAGCTGGTCGGATTTTCTGCAGGGTAGGCTATTATATTGGCTTCTTAAATACAAGGTTTGTACGTGCGCACTCTGAATCCCTTCAGTGCTTGAGTTTTTCAATAACCGGCTGAGCGAAGGCACAGTTGCACTAACATATGTACATATGTACGTATAGCGTTTGGTACCAAAACTGGAATTCTTTCTCATCAGGGGGATGTACTGCGCACCTTAGACCGTATCACAAAACAAATTTCAATAATTCCGTGCGATTATACACTGACTATGAAAGTATTTCAGCCACTCTGTAAAACAGTTATATCGGTTTTTTCGTAACTTTACATATCGACGGCTACCTCAGAAAATTTTTCTAGAACGCCCTATTTCAGAATTTGGTTAAAGGATGCCCTATCTCAGAATTAGATTGAAGAACGTCTTAACTCAGCAAATGGTTCAAGAACGTCATATCTCAAGTAAATTCAATTCAATGTATCGTCAGCTGAGAGAGGGCCTTTTTGTACCATTTACTAAGCATTCTTCAACAAAATTCTGAGAGGGCGTTTTTCAATTGAATTGTGAGATAGGGTGTTCTTTGATCAAATTCTGAAGTAGGGCGTCTTCAGCCATTTTCAGCCACCGATGTAGAGTAGTATTCTGAAAACGGCACGGTAATTAACAGTAAGAAACTTAAAAATACACTTGCAATGTTTATTAGATATAAAGAGCGTGTCAGACGTGGCAATGCAATATATGTATTTCGAAAAGGCCGTAAAATTTAGAAATTTCAGAAAGCAGTTGATGAGCAGTCACGCCTTGCATGTAAAGCAGCTGTTAGTCGTGGCAAGTGCAAGTCTTTCAAACTCAAGAATTTCCAAAAGAGATTGCAGGAGCAGTTACACCTTGCACGTAAAGTGGCTTTCGAAAGCAGTTTTTATTTCTGAAAATTAAACCCTGCGATGCAGACAAGTCCACTTTCAACTATGTTACCAGATATTTTATGCTTATAACAAAATTGATGACATGAAAAATTTACTAAACCTGCTAAAATGTGCACAAAACAGTCCCAAAATGTCTAATACATTAATACTAAAATACTCCACATGAGTAGAATAAATTAGTTACACATATTTCAATCAATATTTTTAGAATTGTATACAATTTCGCCAAGAAACGCGTCACACGGCAAAAATGAAAATTCCTGGTGCAGCACGAGCAAGTTGAAATTATTTCTCGAAAGCGATTTGCTGAATTTCAGTTGCAGTTAAACCTTGCAATTTTTTTTTTTGCGATTCTGCAAAAAATACTTTCTGGCTGTTTACACGGGAAAGTAGACTTCGATTTTGCATTTTGACAGCAAAATGTAAAATGTCTTTCGAAAGAGATTTATTATTTCCGAAAGACGAATTGCAGATTGCTAGTTCAGCACGAGCAAGTTGAAATATACTGTACTGATTAAAAATGGCAACATTGTTGCAACTGCCCAGCTGATAATGCATTCCTAGAAATTCACACAGAACGTGATACTTTAACAATTCGCGCAACACTGC
>NW_016162669.1:38618-41449 GCF_001687245.7 Rhagoletis zephyria
AGCGGAATAGACACGACGAACTGAAGTGAATAAAGAAAAATAAATGCGAGGGTGAATGAAAATTGCAAATACAGACATAATAATAAAATTATAAAAACAAAAAATATAAATAAGCAAAAAGGGCAGTGGTGCAACAACAGTTTGCAAAAGTGATGGTGGAGGTATGCACAATAATTCTATCGTAATAAGTTTTCGTATTTAAAAAGTGCTTGTGCGATGTTAAGAATATTTATGTACATACATACAACATAGTGGTAAAAGTAGCACGATGCAGAAAATGTATTCTATCATTCTTGTAAAGTATGTAGCATATTGACGAGGGGTTGTATACTCGCCAAACTACCTCCAAGATGCTTCAGTTGACGGCATTGAATCTCGTTATAGTTGATTCGAGTAAATTGTCCATTTTGCGCACTTTCATGCTCCCAGTGGTCGCCTTCGGGTGCCAGCAAAACCAATCGGCTCCGCTCCACTTATCTATATACATACATACTTATATGTATGTATGTGCATATGTGCATGCTAATATATGTAAATATATTTATTCATTTAACTAGCGTGTCTTCGGCAAATAAATTCTGATTGCGCGCGTACTCCGATCGAAACGGATGCGCGCATAATATTTCAACGAGTTAGCTGTAAGATGTAAAACTCGGCGCATTCTATGCTATATAGTGACTATATAGTAAATTTGTATAGACTTCCGCCGTTGGACTAGTATGTACAATACGTAGACGTACGCCGTAATCAGGAACCATCAAAGAAAAAAAATGGGCGCATAGGAAAAAATTTCACTTATCCGTTTTTCTACAGCACAATGCTTTGACAGCAAACCCGTATTGACATTAGGGAAACGGAAAGGCATACATATATGGATGGCGCGCTTATCGCTAGTCATTTCCTTCGCGCACACATATAGTGCACTGCTCCCAAGTATACTATAGCTACGCTGCTCTTTGTCGGTTTTTCTATTTCACTCGTTCGACGCGTAGAGAGCAGTTTAGCTGGTGTGTCTTGTTGGCGCTTTTGCTTTTCTGTCGCTCACTCCCGCTTCGTTGCGGCACAAAACAAAAAGGCGAAAGAATCTGACTAGGTTGGTACTGTTTGGTGCTATTGTATCCGCATTTTCAAAATCAAAACAATCCAAAACTTCCAAAATAGCTGCAGCGCTGCCAGCGGTGACAACAACGTCGGCGTGTACCATGCCGTAAAGCGGTTGTCGTCGGCGCTGGCGTCGAAGTCATCGAAAGTAGAATGGCGTTTGTTTCTAATCGCATTCTGTTTTGATTTCCGATTGTTTTATTTTGGTGTAGTGCACATAATTTTTGGGTGGGTGTAATAGAGGGACAAGGTGCATGACTTGTAGTTTATTGTGCGCGCCAAAGTTTTAGTTTTTACTTGTGTACATACATACATACATGTTTACATGCATAGGTCTTGCGAAATATAGTCGAGTTTTGCCGATTTTTATATATATGTATGTATTCTATATTCATATATGTAGATATGTATAAAATAAGCAATGTTACTGCATGGCTGATTAGCGCTTTGAAAGCGTCTCCAATTCATCGGTAAGTAGCGCGTAAAGCGTTAAAATTCAATTTGAAATGCTCGGAAAGATGTGCTGGCATAAATTTTGCTGCACCTAAGTGAGGAGCCATTCAAGCGTAGCTACTTGACTTTAGCAACCGATGCACATTCATTCCATATAACTACATATCTACATACATGCATACATGTGTACATATGCATACAGTGTGCATTTATAATCTGAAATCAAATAAAAAGCTGGTACCTGCGTTCGCCAACGTAAAAGTATAGGTATGTGCATGCGCTTGTACATACATATTTCTAGGTTTATTTTTTACCTCTTCTTAACTTGCGATTTTACTTTATTCTTACTTTCTTGGCATTTTCATATCTTTTGTTTACCATTCTGTAGATCATATGGCGCGCAACCTACCAGAGGACAATACACATGTGCGTGAACGTATGCCTTTTTGTTGTTATTAATATCACGTTATAGCGGTTACTTCCACTTGGTTTTTTGACTTCCTTCCTTGCTTATTTCTACCCATTCAAAGTATTGGGTGCTGTTAGGTCACGCGTGTTACAACATATAGAAAATAATTAAAAATTTCTTTTCTAAATTAAGAATTTGTTTATTTTAATAAAGAAAAGAAGTAAATTAATTCTGTATTTGTTTTTGTTTAATTTTCTTGCTGATTTACTGTTTACTGTGCAGTGAAATTCAAATACATACTTGATTCTAAAGCTGCTGTTATAATTTTTTTGCTTTTGTTTTTGCATTGCGTTTTCTACCGCGTGTTTATCCACTCTACCATTTACCAGTCACCAAGGTACCTTACCTTATTTGTAATTTGATGCTAATTTCAGAAAGTTTGGTTAGGGCTCGGTTGGCTTTTGGTTGTGTAGCTTTAAGTCAGAATTTGGCGCATTTTTCTCTATGCGCTCTGCTGTCTATAAGCAGATTTGCAGCTGATAAATTTCCAATTGATTTCAATATACCTGCGGATACTTAAATAATAAAAGTAGAAATTAAATACAAATCTTAAAAACGATTTGACTTTGAAATGAAAACTGTTGGAAGGAAAATAAAATTATTTTTCAATTAAATTGTTGGTGAAACCGGCAGTTATGTAACTTATACGAAACGAATGAAATGGTAACATAACGATAATACAATTTCGTAAAGTTTCTATAGGTCTATATAAATATATTTCTTTCTATTTGTTTCGAAGATTCAAAAATTCTTGCATGCTCTTATTATTTAGGTATATAAATATATCCGTTCATATTTTACCTAAAAG
>NW_016162670.1:0-41449 GCF_001687245.7 Rhagoletis zephyria
TTGAGATATAGCCATCTTTTTCTCATCCCAAAAACTGTTCTACTTTTTTATATTTTAACTTCATATTCGTAAAACGAAAAAAAAAAATTTTTATTTGTCAATGTTATTGTGGTACAAAGCTCAATAAAGATATTTTAAAAAAACAACTTTTTTACTTTTCACTCAATCAAGAAATCGGTTTGGGTGCAATGCCCATACCCTGTAGTGTAGTGTAATCAAATCACAAGTCAGTCTCATATTCGAAGAAGGAAAACCAGCTGGCTTCTCCATCCGGTGATTTGTATTTCAGTTTTAAACCACAGATTCTTATCCTACATATTTTTAAATACAATGAGGCACAAAATGCGAAGTAAGTGCCATCGACAAACATATAAAAGCAGAGTATTGTTCTCTTAGCAATGTCAGTTAAATTTAATAATCCGTTGCTTGCACTTCATTAAATCAAGTAAAAATGAAGCCTAGCACGACATTGGTGCTCACGTTCTGCATTATCGCTAGCAGCGCTGTATATGCCAAAGCAATTCCGGATGGATACTATGGCGATTCACCAACACATCCACATGGCATTTATCCGTTAATCCGTGCTACATCTGCTGAAGATCAACACTTTGGTATGCCGGAGACATATCCGCGTAGCTTTAATCCGTCGAGCAGTAATATGATCATTCCTGTAGCCCCCAGGGCAAATCTTAGAAGAAGGGCTTTTTTTATATTACAAACAGTACCACGAACGGGTATTATATGGAACCCCACATCAAATTACAGTGCAAATTAAATATGAATAAAAACTTTTACTAGAAATAGTATACATACATATTTTAAATTTTAATATGAAGAAAGAAATTGTTTCACTCTTATTAATTATTGTATAAAATAGTACTTCGATATAATGTCGGAAAACTGCATGAGCATTTCTGAGGTAGCATCCAATTTCCACATGAATTTGTTTTTGTATAAGTGTAAGCTGAAAACCGTGTTGACAGAGTACGTTGTGACAGAAGGATGCAAAGTTTAGATGGCCTTTTTAGCGGCTTCATGATATTTACTCTTAACACTAAATCAAAACACTTTCAGAGACACAGATTCAAATGTGTGTTTCAATGTAGAGATCTATGAATGCTTCGTAAATGCTGCGTTTGTACCAAACCGATATTACTACTACCATCCGAGAAATAATCTGACTAAGATTTCAGGTGATTTACCAAGTACTCAGTTATGACATTTCACATTTCATTCGGCAATTCATCGCGTTCCTTGCAGAAAGTTGTATATAACCCTTTAGCTACAGCGGCCAACAACACATACCGGTTAGAAAAAAATAAGCTAGCAAGCGCAAGCTCAACGCTCTTATGTAGGTATGGCACTTAGTACGGTAATCATACCAACTACGAGTACATATGTACATATGTATATGAAAATAGATAATTGCGTCTCGGTCAAGCGGTTTATAGATCTTTTCCTTCTGTGTGCAACTCAAACTGACCGCCGTGCTTATTTATACTAAAATTAATCTCGCGGAACCCCGGTGACTTGGGTTCCGCGGAGCACACTTTAAGAAGCTCTGTTCTTTGGTATTAGAACAAATTTCATAACATCATAAATTTTTTTGTAAGAATTCTTATTGAGAATCTATATATAAATACGCTACAAGAAAATTTTGCAATCCCTTTTTTGAAGGCACCGTTTCCACGATTTCAATGAAACATAACCGATTTAAAGGATATAACTTCCTCTAATCCAGAAATAGGGGCATGGCATCTAACATATAGACTAAAATGTGAAAACCACTATATCTCTAAAACTAATTATGCTGGGCGACTGAACCTTAGCACATATGCACAGATTGTAAATACCCTGCTTACGGCGAAAAGTGGTAGAATTTACAAAAGGGGCGTGGCATCTCCCATACAAACTGAAGTTCTCAGATCGCTTTTCTCTGGAACCGCTTATGTTATCGTCTTGATATTTGACCCAGCTATTTACGCTATCAATAACGTGCTTAAGGCGAAAAGCGGTAGATATTGAAAAAGGGGTCGAAGCACCTCGCATTCAAGCTGAACTTCGCATTTCGCTTATCTGTGTAACCGCTTATGCTAACGTTCGGAAATTTGACACAGCTGCTTATGTATCATTACCGAACTTATGGCGAAAAGTGGTGTATATTCGAAAGGGGGATGAGGCACCTCGCATACCGAATGCAAATTCCATATCGCTTATATCTGGAACCACTTATGATAGATAAGGTAATGGAATTTGATACACCTCCATCTATATGTGAAAATCCAAAAAATAGGTAAATACACTCCAAAAAAAATTTTCAATTCAAATTTGTGAGCACACCTATGTTTTATATACATATCATTTTATTCGTAATCTCTTAGTAAATCGATTAATATAAGTGTAATTCATTTTTCATCAAGTGCTTCAAAAGTTAGACGAGGAATAAACATGAAATAGAAAACAAAAGAATAAGCTGGGTTCAAATTACATTGTTCAAGTTGTAAATTTTGAGAACAAATTTTGAAAGGTGAACTCACTTAACTGGGACGTTCTAAACTCAATGGCATCCCCGTTTTACCAGATTGGCCCCGGTTTTCGAGATAACGGTATTTGAAAATTTGATTAAATCTTAACTATTTTATAAATATCTCCGTCAGTTTTGAAGTTATTTTACTGAAATTTTGCAAATGACGGTTTTTTAATATTACATTAATTATTCCTTAAAATTATCAAAACGGGTGCTCTTTAACGTATAGCTCCAATACAACTGATTACTCAGATATGTGTTTTTATAGCTATTGCTCTAACTTCATATCTGAATAATAAATTGTGTGCATGCTATATGTTAAAGTGAACCCATACTAAATTTTTACCTGCTTAGTTGGAGGAGTTATAACGCAAAACAACGTCTCTAGACAATCAGTTGTATGGGAACTAGATCTTAGAATGAACCGATTTCGATGATTTTATTCTTCACTATGAAGGAAATGCTAAAATACAAGCGTGTGCAAAATTTTAGTAAAATATCTTCAAAACTGAGAGGGTTTTTTTATAATATAGTTCAAATTTAAGCAAAGTGTCAAGTACCGCTATCTGCAAAAGTGGAGATAATCGGGCAAACCTGCGGACGCCAATTAAATTTAAAAGGCTCCAATTAAGTAAGAGCAACTATCAGGACCTTTGTCGAAAAAATTTGATTTGATACCACGCTCGAAATATTCTGACTACAAGAAGGAGCATAATTTAAATACTAAATTGGGGTTTTTACACACTTCTAGAGAACATTTTTTTGAAGCATTTTACAGGTATATGTACTTTTATAAGGACTAGCGGTTATGGAAAGATTTAGATCGTTTCTACGTATTTTCCAAATGTGCCTTCAATTAAGGTGTTTTTTTGAATAAAAATTACGCTCAAGATCGCAGAATATTTTATCTTTAAAATTTGGTTTATTCTGAAAGCACACCTCTTACTAAGGTGTCAAATTATTCGTAATTGTTTGTAGAATACAATACATGTTTAAAAAGTTCTTAAAATTAAATGCTTCGAAAATTATACGCGATAAACCGAAAATGTTGAAAATGGTGAAATGTGGAGTTACAGACTTTGAGTTTGCCCATACACATTTACAATGGGAATTCAATTGGGAACCATTTCCTACCAGATTTCTAAATCGCATTGAATGATTGTTATTTTGTGTAATGATTTTTTGAAAATATCAGTGTGTTTGTCTTCCGTTAGGTGGTGCAGGGGTTGAGAGTAGTTATGGGCATAGGACTAAATATTAAGTCCCGATCCCGCCCATCCCGAAATTCATTTTTTAACTTCCGAACCGGCTCATCCCGACGTTTCACAGAATTGTACCGCGGGCCCGGGGGCCACGAAATCGATCTCTAAAAAAATTCACATGTCTTTCAAATTAATTTTAAATAAACAATTTTTTTGAAAGATCTGGCCATCCTCCAATTATTTTGTTTTGCTTTGCTGTTCGTTTTCGTCTCAATAGAACAAAGGAAGTGCATATTTTATACAAATTTTGTAAGGAAGATTTTCTGAATTTGCGGAAGTTGCGGTTTTATCGGGAGTATCGGGAAAGGATTTTGATCCCGTTCCGTCCGCTAAATTTTTACAGACCTTCCCGATACCGCCCATCTTGAATCAATGCCGTGCATCCCGATATTCCGTGCCCATCTCTAATTGTGTGTAAAATGTATGGTCAGATTTTCTTCTTCTTGAGAACACATAATAGCAACCTTATAAGTTGGTGCAATTCGGTAGCCCAATCATGTGATGCAAAAATATTGGGCTTTGGGCACAATCTTGATAAAAAAACCCGTGTAAAACCGCCGCTAGAGAATGAAAAATTATATTTTGTTTTACACCTTCGAGGTACTTAACCTCCGCCGATTCTGATGAAAAGATGTTGACAATTTAGTTTTTACGATCCAAGGGGCTATGAGACCAATATAATCGAAAAAAGTATTTACAGTCTGGATTGGTATTTGTTTAACATAAGGGAGGAATCGTTAAGCATCTCAACTATGCATACATATGCATATTTTTTGTAAATAAAAATTGAGCTTCCTTTCTCGCTATAATTTCGAAAGCTACTACGAAATTTGATTTTAAGTTTTCCTATAAATTCGCTATAAATTTTGGTGGTGGACTTCAAAATCGTCATTAGCATAAAGGCGTCAATATTGGTGTTAATTAAAATTTAAAAGTGTTTGAAAAAATGTCGAATTTCGACAACTGGGCGATACTAGTTATAAATAAATCATTATAAAATCTCAACCGGTAACCCTTCGATCAATCCTCGGTATAATTATTGCACTTACCACGTGAAAGCAAAACGTTGAACATTTTTGAAATCGCACTAAAATTGCGCCTACTTTTTATTTAACGGTAAATTCCAGAAATGCTTGAAGCTTTATTAAATTAATTAAATTTAACAATAAAATCCAAAAATGAATTTGCTGGCGCAGCATGAGCAAAATGATATACAACATCTTGCTGTGAATAGAGCTTTTCACCATGAAAGTTGGCAAGGAAGCTTTTTTGTAAGACTTTCGTGCCAGAATAAACCAAATCTTTAAAACTGTCTTTCGATTAGCTTACAGAAGACTTTCAACTATCTTAGCCAGAATTCCCCTGTAAACGTTTTGAGAGTAACAACATAAATTTATATTTTTTTCTGCACCTTATACTACTATTTGACTGTCTTTTAAAATTTACTTTTTATTCAGCGACATGGCGTTTACACTCAAGGAATAGTGCTCCACCGGTGCAATCTTCCCTAATATATTGTATTCCCAACAACAGATTAGGGCCTACCTACACACCATCTACTGCAAATAATTTTTTTTTTTAGCAGCTCAAAAATAATTTCACATATCAATTTATGATTACTCCATATTTATTTACTGAAAACTAAAAAAATTATAAAACGGTTATTATGTTAGTTCCGGATGTTATTTCTTTTGTCTTAAAAAAATTCTGCAAAATTAATTTGTTGAATACTTAATTGATTGCATTGCTGCTACTTTCTGCGATTTAATGGCAATTTCTAGACATTACACAACACTACAATCGCCGATCATTGCTCAACGACGCAATTCACTTTGGTCATTCATGGAATGCGTTTTTGTTTTTCTTTGTAACTGTGAAAACAATTTCGATAGCAATTTCAATGCAATTCATTTGAATGCAATCAGTTGACAAAACAACAATGACGAGACACAGCTCGCAGTGGCAACGATTTCTTCTTGCGCTACCGTACCCTGCAACGCCGCGATATATGTATGTACATATTTCCTTACATTCATACATACATTGTATGTACATCCATGTGCATCTTGCGTGTCAACAATAACAAAGGTGTAGGCATTGAAATCGGCGTCAATGGATTTTCACTCTGCCCATACACTTTAATAATCGCGATGACAGTGTCGCAATTACATTTCACGTAAAGTGTCAACAATTGTGTTGCCACAATAATGGGCACTGCGAGCAGCTGTACCCTCTGCCAGAGCAATAAGGTCGCCATTGTTATGCGGCGTGTCGGAAGGCCCATTTGGTGCTTCGCTGGAAGTTGCATCCGTTTTCCCGTTCGTTGTGTTATCCACTATTGCAACTATTGTAATTTTCCACCAGCTGTGTGCTATCTGCGTCTACTACGGATATGAGGGAGTGCGTATGCCCATACATACATACATACATACATATATAAATACATAAATGCGTACATATGTATGTATATATACATACATATATGCATACTCATAGTGGGCAAGCCCCTTATCGATGTACCATATTGCACACAATCTACAAAAAATATTCTTTCAGTACACTCATGCACACACATCGCCATCGGATTAATCCACAAATCCACTCTTAAGCATTTGATTTAAGCGGGTAGCGGTTAAATCTTTAAAAATAATTACATATGTACGTACAAAATATATTAGGGCGGGTCGAAAATCAAAATTTTCGCAAATCCCTTGATAATAGTGCAAATATATTGTATCATGAAGTCAACAACAACAAGCTTGCAAAATATTAGAGTTTTATTTTAATTTTAAGACCTAACCACGTTTTTACTTTTTCTTTTAAATAAAAAACTATATACATACATACATATATTTGAAGTGTACTATATTTTTTTCAGATTTGTTCGAAAAAGTGCTATAAATTTTCTTAGAAAATTTGGACAACACTAGTTACAGTCGAATTATTTTAGTTTTTCCTCAACTACATAACTTATTTTTAATATCATAATTTGGTAAGACCAAAATATTTTTTAGCATATATTGTCGGGTATTAAACAAAAACTCGATTTTGACATTTTTTTATTTTTATTGTCTAAATTAACTTACACAAGTTTACAGAAATAAAAAAAAATATACCACCTGCGACAGTTTTACTTAAATCAAACGTAAAATATTTCGCTGAATCCGAAGAAAATAGAACAGGTTTTGAGATATAGCCAACTTTTTCTCATCTCAAAAACTGTTCTACTTTTTTTTATATTTTAACTTCATATTCGTAAAACGAAAAAAAAACTGTTTTATTTGTAAATGTTATTGTGGTCCAAAGCTCAACAAAAACAAACAAAAAACTTTTCACTCTATCAAGAAATTGGTTTGGGTGCAATGCCCATACCGTGTAGTGTAGTGTAATCAAATCACAAGTCAGTCTCATATTCGAAGAAGGAAAACCAGCTGGCTTCTCCATCCGGTGATTTGTACTTCAGTTTTAAACCACAGATTCTTATCCTACATATTTTTAAATACAATGAGGCACAAAATGCGAAGTAAGCGCCATCGACAAACATATAAAAGCAGAGTATTGTTCTCTTAGCAATGTCAGTTAAATTTAATAATCCGTTGCTTGCACTTCATTAAATCAAGTAAAAATGAAGCCTAGCACGACATTGGTGCTCACGTTCTGCATTATCGCTAGCAGCGCTGTATATGCCAAAGCAATTCCGGATGGATACTATGGCGATTCACCAACACATCCACATGGCATTTATCCGTTAATCCGTGCTACATCTGCTGAAGATCAACACTTTGGTATGCCGGAGACATATCCGCGTAGCTTTGATCCGTCAAGCAGTAATATGATGGATCCTGTATATCCTGTACTCCGTACTATATTCCGTACAAGAGCACAATCACGATCTAACAGGTTTCCATAATAAAGGTATTAGAAACAAATTCCATAAAATCATAAATTTTTTTGTAAGAATTCTTATTGAGAATTATAAATAAATCATTACAAAAATTTCAACAAATATAATACTCGTATTGCAAACTTACAAAATGCTTACCAAAATAAAATAACAACTTCCTTTGTGTGTTTTTTGGGTTTTCGTTCCACACAGTGCTTCGACTAAATGTAGTTAACCTGCACCGATTTCGCTGAAACTTGAAATGTGCTCTAATTTTACTTAGGAACTAGTGAACTCGCATGGTGCCAAAGCGCCAACATTTAAATAAAGTTTTTAAACAGGTAAAACCTATTCAAAAACCTCTAAAAATATTCCTAATGATTAATCTAACCATTTCTGAGTGATGAGAGATCTCGCATCGTGTTGGTTTTCATGTAACTTCAAAAAATAAAACCTGTGTACATCTATGTAGAATCCCAGTTCTTTAATTTGACTTCTCATTTTGGAAATTCGAAATAACGTTGCAGATGTGATGACCTTCAAAACAAAAATATTAATAGTAGATGTCAATTCTTATTAAAAATATTATCAGCCTATAGTTTCCTTAAAACTCTTTCGTTTGACACTAATATTTCGATAATTCATTTATCCTCTTTAAAGGTATTTTGAAACTAAAATCTTTCGCCTGGCATTGTTATACATATTTCAATTTACTGATGAATTAGGTTGAATTTTGTTTTGTTAAACACATGGCAACTCTCGTAAATACAGTTTAGAAATAAACTATTTTCAAACCCATTTCGATTGATACCCATCTTTTGACAATCCATTTAACTTATTAAATAATTTGAGATTAATTTTTTCAACAAAAGAAAAAACCAAATGTTCCACTTAAAGATTTCTTAACACTCGCTCTTTTCATAACCCTATTTTAAAATTTCATGTATCTTATGTATAATTAAATGAAATAGCACTTTCAAAACAGGCGGCAACCCTCTTAAAAATTATTTTCGAACTAAAATTTCCTTAAATATTTTTCGCCTGAGACTTTCAAAACAGGCGGCAACCCTCTTAAAAATTATTTTCGAATTAAAATTTTCTTATTTGTCGTCTGACATTGTTATAAATATTTCAAGTATCTGATGAATTAAGTGGAAATTCATGTTTTAAACACGTGGCAACCCTTCTAAACATAGTTCTTAAATAAATGATTTTAAACCCATTTCCGTTGATTACCATCGGTTAGTAATTCATTTAACTTATTAAATTAATTTAGTTTAGCCCTTTAAGCTGGGCAACCCTCAAACACAACAAAAATGTTCTAAATTGTCAAACTAAGTATTTCTTGAAGCTCTTTCATTTGACATCCATCGTTAATATTTCAGATAACTTGGGTATAAAATAGTTCAATTAGACTTCTCAAATACATAGGTGGCAAACCTATTCAAAATATTTCCAAACTACTACCTTCTTGAACCTCTTTTGTATGACACCCATAGAGCGATACCTTATTTACTTACCAAATTTCTTTAATTAAAATTTAATTAAATTTGTTTAACATGTGGCAACCCTCCTATACGTACTTAAGTTATAAAGCCTTTTCAAAACAATTTTGATTGACACCCATATTTAATAATTGATTTAACTTTTTAATTGATTTGAGCTTAATTTCTTAACAGGTGGCAACTTTTTTCGAAAAAGTAAAACCTTCTGATTGATTAGTAAATAACTTGAGTTTAATTATTTAACAGGTGGCAACTATTTTCGAAAAAATAAAACCCTATTGTACATCTACAGGCCAAGGGCTTTAATTTGACACCCCAATTCTGGAAATCGAGCGAACGGTACAGATCTTTTATGCTGCACAAAAAATGCCTTCGCGTATTATATATAAAATAGAAGATAGATATATATAATAGATAGATAGGGAATTATGAAATTTGGTAAAGATGGTATATTTGCCACGCCCCACAGTGTGGCGACTAGAATAAGTTAGGTGGACAATGTTAAGTTTCAAACTAATAACGGCACCTTTGCACGAGCAATACTCCAAAAGTACTTATTATCAATTCCAAATATTTTTGTAGAATATCAGTAACTAAGTGTTAGTTAGCAGTTGCATATTCACGAAAACTGATCGCAATAGAACATCTTGTGAACTGAAGTTTAGCCCTATCTTCTGGATATTTAGGGTTACAAAAAATTATTAATAAAATAAAAGATGATTGTTTGGAACAATACTTTTGCCTGCAACGTTGCACAAATTTTTCTTTCATATCCATGAGTAGTGTTGGTCCGATATCGCCATGTACTCGATGGCTGTACTCTTCAAAAATATCGAAGAAAAGTATCGATGCTACAAATGTATCGGAGAGAAGTACTTGATACTTACCAATATCGAACTCATTAGTATAACGTAACTAGCAGCAGTACGATTTGTAGGTTTTGCAGGATTTTAGTGTATTTTTTACGGTCAGTAGAGGCTCAGGAAGCTAGAAAAAAGGATTGCAGAAGGTATCGGCTACACAATGCTAGAAAGTGTTCGCGTGTAGCTACTAACAAAGATCTCTTTTCAAAGCTATTGATTACGTCAGATTCTCTCATAAATAGTTTAGAAAATGTATCAAAAAAAAAGAGTTTAATATCTGCTGAGGAAATACTCAAGTTACTCATTGCACCACGAATTATGAATTGCATAAATTTTAAAAATGAAGAAGACAAAGAAGGATGAAGATTCAGAAAGTGACATATAACGGTAAAAAATAAAACGGTAATTATCAGATATAAGAAATCTGCGATATTTTAGTAACTACTGAAGCTTATTTACTCAAAATTGATATTTGCAATGATCTCTTGGGTAAAAATACGAATATTATGAATTTTTGGAAAATGGGAGTAGCCACGCCAGTAGCCACATGTTTTAATCTCGGTAACCGCTCCCAAACTTGGCACAGTTGTTGGCCTTGATAAAAAAAAGCAAACGGCTAAAATTTTTTTTGAATTTTCCATGTGTTCGATTGTAACTTATTTTCAAAGAAATGTGGTTTTAAAATTTAAAATTAAATTTGTTTTAATTTTTTTTTTAAGAAATGTAGGTTTACATACCTTTGGCTGTAGCTGAGTTTGCCGCGGTGCTCGCTGTTATTGCTTAGATTCCAGACGGCCCCAAGATGTTAAAATGTTACCACAAATTTTTCTTTTGCATTGCCCAATAGTATGAAAAAGCATCTGCGAAGAGCAGAATGAAAGCGTATTTGAACGAAAAAGTCACCAAACCAATATCTGTGTACAGTAAACAAGCCACCCCCTGCATCTGTTTTTTTTCGATAGTTCCGAACTAGTTCAAATTCGACAGATAAGATATAGCTCGTTCTACATCTATTTTGCTATAGTTCCGAATCAGTTCTAAATTCGTCACCTTAGATATAGATTTCTAATGAAAAAAAGTAAAGTAAGTAAAATAGTTTTTTAAATGTACCACATTTCACTGATTTTTTACTGGTGAGAATCTAGTTACTATCAGACTGGTTCATTTTTTGCGGTAAAGATCTGGAGGGGAATTAGAAATTTGGTTCACTAGCTCGCGGTTTCCCGCATCAAACTCATACTGAGACAAAAATGTTGCGCTTTTATTGAAAGCTTTGCCAGCGCTGTGCATCACATTTTTTGTCAAGCTGAACTGAAAAGTCGAATGCGTTTTCACATCACTAGGCCGAAATAGGTTAATAAATAAAACAAATAAAAAACAAGCACTAATATACTACCTAGCGGTACCAGAGCTGGCAACAAATTGTTTCGAAGAAACCACACCGATAACATATATGCTGCTCCTCTTTATCAAATAAATTTTAATCAAATCTAAGAAGATCGGTAGAAATCCAACACAAGCCAATTTAGTTACTAAATGTTTATGGGAGATCTGGTCGAATTGTTTAAAGAAGTGCATGTACATCTAGTCAATTAGGAATCCGCTCCGAAAGTTTGCGTGACAATCTTCAGAAAAAATCAAAACCATGCTAACGGTTTTGGCGAATGGCAGCCAAGTCTTCTTCGTGAAAACCCACATCAGACACGAAGTATGACTTAGAATACCAGAAGCCTTTTTCATCGATTTAATGTATCCTCCGGACTACTCTTCATTTTTACCTCAAAGTTATGACTATATTTTCTATACAAGAACTTATTTAAATCGCGAAACTTTTTCCTATAAATAAAAAATGGATTTTCTTTAGTTGACTTGAGCTTCTTAAAGAATTTATTCCTCAAAATTTTCACATGTTTCAGTTACTTCGTTATACCAAGGAATCTAATATTTCAAGCGCTTAAAAACTGGAACGTCACTATAACACAGAACCACAGACCAATAATTCGTATTAAATATATGAGCATGCCACTTGATTATTCCGAGGCATAATAGGTATACAACTGCAGCAGAGGAATCACACCAGACCCTACTTAACGACATGACATTTGAATAACAACCTCGTTAAGGTCAACGTCGTAATCAGTTATTTGATTTTTTTTTTTAGATCGTAATCGATCGGTTTTATTACACAGAAGACATTTTTTTATTATTCAGGCAAAATATTTTATAATTTACATAGTTGTATATTGTTTGATTAAATTTAATGAGGTTTTCGCGCAGAGTTAATAAAACGCACACACATACATACATGCAGTAAAAAAATAATTATTCGAATTACAAAATACATTTAGTTCGCGGGCACATTTAGTGTTAAATATTAGTAATTAAACGCTGTAAAACTTAACCAGAAAATTATAAATTGCTTGGTGATGTAAGCTTTTGTGACCAGCAAACTAAATACTACACATAAGCGCATACAATAAATGTGTGCGTGAGCAGCATATAATTGCTAATATGAAAGTAGCAAGAGCAACGTACAAAAATAATAATAGCTTTAATAACTAAAACATGATGCCCATCAATTTTCGAATTAACATTTTCACAGCACATAAATTAGAAACGTACGCCCAGACATGCACACATATTTTACATAAAAATATCAGTACATACATACATACATGCAAATCAAGTAAATCCGCGTTAGTTTAATGAAAAACGTAGTTAATGACAACCTAGAAAACTAACAAATGTACATACATACATAAATACATAGTAGTATATATCTGTACTTCACGGAGTAATGGGCGCTAATTTGTTGCCAAATGTAGTATGGCGTTGAAGCCAAAAAGCGTTTGCGTCATTTAAATGTCACGTAAAGCTTCTAGATAATCGTGACTACAATAAATATATGAAACAAAACAAATATATATTAACAATAACAACAAGAAGCTGCCAACAAAGCTAAACCACCCAGTTGACAAAAATGCAAGAAGAAATATGATTTCGAGGAGCCCTTATTTTTGGTATTTCTTGAGGCCTTCCAACTTCAATTTTTGCTTTCAATTTTTCGACTTTTATTTCCTTGGGAACACACCTTCTCATCTGTCTTCGAATAGTAGAGCAACTGGAAGATTTTCTAATACAGCTACCAAATGAATGGTCTTATTGTTTTGCTATTGGTTTAGTAGCGCTCACATTTTGCCAACGGGGATATTAAGCAATTCATAATTTTTCCATATGTATATCGATGGCTGAGTGGAAGATCGACCTATCTCGGCAGCCACTTCGAAAACATTCTATCTCAAAAAACTTTTCAAGAACGCCCTATTTCAGAATTCGTTTCAAAAACGCCCTATCTCAGCTGTCGATTCAAAAACGCCCTATATCAGCATATTTTCAATACATTTTGAAGTGGGATAGGGCGTTTTTGAACCGAATTTTGAGATAGGGTGTTTTTCAATTAAATTCTGAAATAGGGCGTTCTTGAAAAGTTTTTTGAGATAGAGCGTTTTCGAACTGGTTGCCGAGATAGGTCGATCTTCCACTCAGCCATCGATATGTTCTTGTTTCAAGCAAGCTTCATAAATTTTAAAAATGTGACAAAAACATGCACGACAAGCAACCCTGCTGAAAAACGAAAACTAGTTTCTAAAATTGTATGCATACAGGCAGGCAGATCACTAGTTTCGTAAATATTTGGAAAGCAAGAAACTCCTCTTCAGGTGATAAGTTAAGGCGAGAATTCGGAAATTGATAATAGTCGTGTCAAAACGAGCTTTTTTTAGATTTTTTCCTTTTGAAATTTTTTTTTTCAAAGATTTTAGGGGAGTACATCTATACCTCTTTACGCATCCCCATTTGCTATTTTGTCACACATTTAAAGAAAGAGTTTAAAGAGATAATTGAATTCATAAGTATCTATTTACTTCCGGTTTCCTGTAGGGAAACTATAAAATATGTACGTATGTATTAAGTACACACCCAAACGCAAATACTACAATTTTTATAATCTGTTAAAGAAAAATTTTGCCTTCCTGATTGTTGACGTCTAATATCTATCATTAAGCGTGCTTTGTTTTGAAATCGCTCATATCCTGAATTCTCCTCTTTTTAATACAATTGCTTCTATGAAACGTGAACTTCCGTCCCTACACGGTGTTTGTTGGCGTTGATTTACATAATTATAACATAACATCCTTTTCTATTTAGCAACACTCCCAACGATAATTAGATTAATTAAATATTTATTAAGGTTATTCACAGCTGCGTCAGCGAAAATAACCATTTTGAAGGGCATTAGGTTTTTGTAAAAAAAAAAAACAAAAAACACATCGTTCATCATAGTGCTCAAAAATCACTTTCTAACCGCAGTGAGTTGGTTTGGTTATTAGTCAACAGCTGTCGAGTTGAATAAGGTAAGTTTAGTTATATCCCAACGCGTTCTTACTGGCAGTATTTATATACATACATATGTACATACATTGTGCACGTTTGCCCATACTTTCATAAATTTGCGCTGCTATCGTGTTTTAAATGCTTTATTTTTGGACTTGACAAGAGTTAAACTGATTTGGAAATAATGCCAAGCTAAAAGTGTAAAAAGAAATTCGAAAAAGCTGTTGAAGTGGAAACAAAAATTTAAAGCTTTTTAAGTCTTAGAAAAATTTCTTACCGCCATGTTATTGACTTGTCCTTATTCCTTCTTATTTGGGATAAGTTTTAATTTAATTTGTTTGTCAATTATCTACTATGGAAAAGCGACGAATAACTTTTTGACAGAGGAATAAGTATTTATTTCAATCGCTTTTCCGAACGTTTCCAAAGAGAGGAATTAACATTCGAAGTGTCAAAATATTAAAAAAAAAATGAATTATTATATTTTTTGAATTTTTAATTGAATGAAAAACTATTAAATCTTGTCCAATTCAACGACAAGAACTAAATTCCATATTTTTTTGTATGAAATGTGAGCAGGAAATAATGTTACTCATACGCCATGTACGAGCATCCAAATGTTGGATCAAACTTAAAGGATCACGATAACAATTGATTACGCGAAAGAGATTAGTCGCAGCGTAGTAATTACCTCTGTATCATTTTGATCAATGCATTTGATTTGACGCAGCCTTAGTTTAATTGGACAAAATTTGTTAGTTTTTCATTAATTTTAAAATTCAAAAACATAACGCCCATTGTTATACCCTAATCGCGCCAAGCTTAGAAGCTGCGGAATAAGTAACAAACAAACAGTTACAAGAAAGCAGATTAGTGCATGTTTTATGGAAATCAACGTGTTATATGACAAATTTCATACAAATATGGTTTTGAAATATATACTTTTTAGGCATGTAGAAAAAGACTAATTAAAAAGTAGTAGTGGCCTTCGAACGTACAAAAGGCTGGCCTCTAGATGCTCAATAATTTATTATTTTTTGAAAAGGGTTGCCACCTTTCTAAAAACAATAACGATTTTCAAAGTTCATTTGTCTAAAAAATGAGGTACCAATATGTGGATATGCAATATGCTATAGTGGGGTTGCCACCCATTTAAAAATTACTACCTTACATACATATAATACGTGAAGGCGCTCTTTCTTCAAAATTGTTTTTTTTTTTTTGTTAGATGCTTTATTCAAAAAAGCGTAGGGAGCTGATGCTTTTTTTTGTTTGCATATGTGAGCATGTATGTACTACATAGGCTACATTTGTTGGGAGTTCAGTGAGAGACAGAATTTATAAATCAGCTGTGCCTACTTTGATTTTTTTATTTCATTAAGTTCACGTACATATGTACAAGTACTTTAGTATCTAAATACGTATGTATGTACATTAGGGTGGTCCAAAAATAGTAAAGTCGGAATTGTAATTCTATACCATTTATATGTAAAGTTGTTTTTTTCCATATATAAAAATACGTGGAAAACTTTGAGCGCTTTGAGCGACCTCTAAATAGTTTTTTTGATTTCAAAATAAAAAACAGGGGGATATTTTTTTCGGTATAGAACAATCCTAGGAGGTGAGAGCATAAAAATTCCGACTTCACTTTTTCACATGCATTTTTGGACCACTATAATGTACATACACCCACTCGTATTGTTCTTAAGTGCAATTATGTATAAAAAACGAGGAGTAAAATGAGCGGTATTGGCCTTCAGATGTGCAATAAGGAAGAAAATTAATTGAATGTCAATTTTATTTCAATTTAAATTAAATTAGATTTATTCGTATGCCACAAAGTTTTCCCAAACACCGTTGTACCTTTCTCAAAGTGGTGTAAAATTTCGCACCTTATCGCACCTTGTATTTACATACATAAGTACCTCCACATATGTATACTCAAACCGATTCAGGAGCTACAAACAAAAATTGTTCACCCTTTGCGCGGTCAAGTCAAGCGTAACTGAAACTGACCAAGTTTTATTAGCCTGAAGTGTGGTGATTTTCATTTCATGGCCATCACTGCATACACACACCCATACATGCACATGCAAGAATCTAAAGGTGATGATTGTTTGGCACTGGACTGCAGCAAGAAACGTTAGTGAATCAGCGATTCGAAAACGCGATTTTTGCACTTGAACGCGTTAAATGAAAACGAATGGTGCATTATGCGGTGAAGGATTATCAGTTAAATGGAATGAAGAATAAAAATATTAGTTGATATTAATAAGAGCAATGTGAATGAGTTAAACTTCGGAAAAAAAATAGGGTAGAAGTACAATTTTAAAGCGGAGTTTTCGACATTTTCTTTTAAAACCTCTGACTGCTGAGGCGTTTATTACTTTAGTTACTTGCTGTTGCAGTCCTGAAAATATATTAGACTATCGGAGGCTACACGATTTACTCCACACCCTCACGCACATGAAACTATTGATTGTCCACTCATAATTTATAAGAACTTTGTCACTTTATTTGTATTCGATTTTTTTTTATTTTTTTATCGATTTCCTTTTACTCAACCACTTCAGCTGTGCAAATATTTCAGAAACTTTCCTTGTTATAAAATTTACTTCCTGCACACAAAGCATAGCACAGTGAAGGCAACACTTCAATACATGCATATGTAGTACACATAAGGATATGCAAGCATATATATACGTGTTGAGGTATACATACACACACATACATAAGTATGTACTTAAATATAAATCCCATAAGCAACGAAAGTACATATCAAGAGCCTGGCGAAACCAATTGCTACTCCCACATATCACACACTTATGGCACTGTTATCCAGAGGCAGGACAGCAAGCGAAGAGTAGAGAGCACGGAAGTAATGCTGGACAAAAGCCATTCGGGTTCATTGAAGCAAAAGTCTACGAAAAGCCCATATGATTCCGTTGTCTCATATTGCCATTGATGTGAATGCCAGAAGGAGCTTGCCATTGTTGTTGGTTGCTATGAAAATGGTTATCTACATTTTATTTATTTATTTATTATTATTTTTTTTTTGTGCTCAACAATCGATTCATGAGTGTAATCGATAGGTTTTCTTGGCCATCAGACAATTTTGTGGGTAAATATGTAAAAAGCTATACAATGAGCTTGATGGCGGTAGTGCCAAAGATTATTAGATATGCTGGCCATCTATATAAAGGCATGTTTTAATATATGTTTGTCTATTTATTTGAGTGTATATAAGCGTCTAGGCGCTGTCAACTTCCATACATGAAACTATATATGTTGCCAAGTCAATGCTTTAAAACTATACTTACAGCGGAAAATCAATGATGTTTGAAGACATTTTTATACGAGTATCGCTTGATCGAATTCTTCAAAACACACAGTTTCTTTTGTGGTCTCGTTATTGTGAATACATACATACATGCGTATGTACTTATGTACTTATCGTTCGACAGATATTTACCTCAGGTCCTTTATAGAGGATTGACCACCTTTGCTATGCACTTGTAGCCCAGAAGGAAGGGCAGAGTAATTCAATTTCGAAAAAAGTGTATGGCCTATTCGAATTCTACGCTTGATTCTAACGAAATTAATTTTTTTTTACCAACATTAAAATATCCCATTTAAAATCTTAATTAAATTCATTCTGAGCTGGCAATGTCTTCAAAAATATAAATAACATAAATCCGTTTAAAACTTTTTTCCAATTGACATCTATGTGTGTGCATGAGAAGGATTAGAATAATTAAACTAATTTATTTATTAAACTGATTTTATGTTTTAAGCCAGGTGGCAACACTCTGCAAGAAGATTTTCGAAAACCTCTCTCCTTTAACATCCGTATTGAAATAGTTACTGAACTTGTTAGTTTAATTTGTTTTGAATTTCAAAATAGGTGGCAACACTCATTAAAACATTTTCGAAGTAAACCTTTCTTAAACCACAATTGTTCATAAGTAATGTAACCATATTTCGTTTCACGGATTTATTAAAATAATTTTTTAATTTCTAAACAGGTGGCAACCCTGCTCAAAAATTATTTTCCAAATAAAGTTTTCTTAAACATCTCCCGTTGGCAACCATATTAAAACATTTTCGAAGTAAAGCTTTCTTAAACCACAATTGTTCATGAGTAATGTAACCATATTTCGTTTAACTGATTAATTAAAATAATTTTCAATTTATAAACAGGTGGCAACCCTGCTCAAAAATATTTTCCAAATGAAGTTCTCTTAAACGTCTCCCGTTGACAACCATATTAAACCATTCGATTTTTTAAATTGATTTTAACTTTTAAAAAAGTGGCAGCTCAATTCAAAACAGATTCGATATAAAACATGTTTGAACCTCTTTCGTTAGACTTCCACATTCTTGTACTAAGCATTTTATTTACCTTTTTAATTAACAGATTTTATCTTTTGAAAAAAGTAGCAATTCTCTTCATACATATCTTTCAATACCAATGTGCTTTGAAAGGCGAATGTATTTTGACAGACAGAGCAAGATAATTCAGCTTTTAAGGCACTCCATCAACAGGTTGGATCAGCAACTTGGTTGGAAAATACACACATTACCAGAAACTGCACACAATTTTTAAATAAAAAAAAAATCTACCCAAATTTCCATTGCCTCATTTTCTCCAATGCATTCTTTTCAGTCTTCTTCGCACAGCTGAAAGTGATTATTCTTATTTCAATGCATTCATCCTAATCCCATAAATTTTAAAATTCTGCGCTTAAATAGATTTTTAAAATTTCTAAAGTAATCAAGCGACGAAAGTCATTATTATCATTTCACGCCAGCAGCTTTTAATTCCATGAATAGAATGAACAAAAAAAAACCTCTATAGCTGAGGAAAATTGTTGAATTCAGTATTTTTACGCGAATTATGCTGTCACCAATCAAGCGCACAGCAATAATGGAAATCAAATTAAGCTTGAAAGAAAAGCGCAATCGAGAAAATGCATTTGAAGCAGTTGAAGAAAATTAATTAAAATCATCCGCAAACTATCAAGTTCGCAGAAAACTGATTGTTTGTCGTAAACTGAAATGGTGCTAGTTGGAAGTTGAATTTTCTATCGGTTACCACAATTGCCGGTGAAAATGTCAACCACATATTTATTGCATCAAAGAGGCGCATACACTGCGAAAAATGAAATGACGTTTGCATTTAAAAAGCCCCTTTGCTTATGGAGCTAGAAATCAAAATGGAATTGGAACTGTGATTTAATGCCAATACAAAAATTTGGCACAGGTACTTTTATTTGGAAACATTAACGGTACTCACGATGTATTACTGTCTGCCGGCTTCAGTTTGCTGATTAATCGGCGATATGTTTTCATAAAACATGTTTTTATTAAGGGAACAAAATCCAAACTGCTTAAAACTCAGTCTCACATAAGACGGAAACTGCAGAGCAATTGTAGAGATGATTCATTTTCCTCCAACTATTTATAGTATCCAGTCCAGTGAGGTCTTAATCTAACTTAATACTTACTCAAATGGCCTGGTTTTCGCCTATAGTTTACTGAGCTGACTTAACCCATACCAATATATCCAAAAGAAGTCGACAGGTGGTGAAAAGTGCTTCCTTTTCTACTTGTTCACGGATATATGTTAGGTTAGGTTAGAATGGTGGCGGAACAACTTTTACGCCCGACATCAGCTAAATGCCATTTTGATATATCACAGAGTTTTTCTAACGATGTGAACTCATATGCTTATGGTGTGCTATTGCTGCTCCTCATTAAAACTGGACACTTTCAACGAAGTTGCTCTACTGTTTCCTGTTCGTTTCCATTTCTTTGGCTTCTACAGAAAAACTTTATGGGGGAAGCCTAGCATTCTCGCGTGGTTGCCAACCGGCCAGTGCCCAGTTTGAATCGCTACTAACTTGGCAACGTCATGTCTGGATTTTACTAATAAGTTGTGTGTTCGCTTAGGGTTAAACGAACTACTTAGTGTGTTTAAAAGAGTCCAACACTCTCTGATCTGTTTCGATTTTGTTTTAAGTGATGTCAAGGCCTTAATATGGCTGTCAGAGAAAATGGCTATACGCCTTTCGTGACGTAAACAACTGCGTTCTAAAAGAAGCCAGCCTTCAGCTATGTAAAGCGAATACTTCTGCCTGGTAAACACTTCAGAGAAAATGCCTGCTCCAACTCCGCCTTCCATTTGGGAGCCATCAGTGTACAGATGATGTATCCACGAAGATATATTAAGTTCACCGTTCATGTTGATTCTCGGCGGGAGAATGACACGGAAAGCTATGTAAAATTATACTTCAGGGCGTATTAAATTGGTAGTCAGCCTCATGTTGGGTGGTAATAGAGAAATTATACTGATATTTCCCATCAAATTATGCGAAATGCATTAGTGAAGGTCTAAGGGAAATGGTTATGTAATACCATTGAGAGGGTCCGTATGGCAAGTTCTCATTGTTCCAGCAATCCCGATACATGCAACCCTCTGAACTTTACCTAGTTTTAAATGATTATACTGATTCCTCAGGGCTATCCACCATACCAGGGAACCACACCATTATATCGGACGTACAACCGCTGTGTACATTTAGATTAAGATTAAGACGCCATATATTTCCAAAAATCCGCTTACAGGAGTACTTAAAAAGCAATGCTCGCTTTCCTTACCCCTTCTTCAATATTTACTTTCTAACTCAGCTTATTATCTAGTTGGTATTTCATGAATCATATGCCTGGCCGTAAATAGCATTATTTACAGGATGATTAGTGTTCATAAGAACTGAGAGAGTTTCACTCCTTGCATCCATGAAGGAACCATCAGGCCACTTGAGTTATTCTAGCTTAACTATTTAGTTCCTCTTAAGAACGTTTACCAACCTAGCCCTCAGGCCCAAGGTGTCAATGTAAGAGCAGTACTATATGAAGAAAGACCTTTCCATAGAGCGTATTAGCTTTTCAGTTCATCTCATTGTAAGTTTTGAGAGCCCGTTAAAGAAGTTTTCTCGAATCATTCCTCAGCTTCTGAATCTCATTGTTCAACCCAGCAACAGGAGTACGGCTAAGATGTTGGTGAGGCGCACATGCCTTATCTAAACTTTTTGTCTTAATATATGTACACACTTACCATAATACCTTTACCATAACAAGCAAATTTTATTTTCTGTTTGTTCTACCAAGCACTTTTGTTTGTTATAACTATTACATTATGTACCCTGCAAGAACAGTGACTATCGTTTGACAAATTAGTTGAGTGGCAAGACTGATAGATATTTCTGTCACTGGCTACCTACAAGTTTCTATCAAATTCTAAAGGGCAGTGTGAAAAATCTGATGTAAACATTTGTGTACATGTGATCTTCCGTCTTCCTCCAACTTATGGCCTTATTTAATGGTCTATTTTTAACCAACGCAAAATTTGCAATGTGTTAGTAAGATAAATGAGAATGTGTTAGTTTCCATAACACAATTCTTGTAGGGTACTTATATGAAATGTCTGACTAATAATCCCAATCTCCTCGAATCGAATCACAGCAAATTTAGATTTTTAAAACGGGGTTAGTCTCTTTTCTTAACCGCTTGAGTATAAAATGGCACAGTTGCACAGTTCATTTTATATATACAGACACATCAAAGTGGCTATTTTTTCTCGTCTCATCCCGGAGTAAACTAGTCCGGTTTTATTTTCGCAGGGCATACACACTATTTTCAATGCAGGTGTCAATTGCTTTCGTACTCGTAATTAAAATGCTGTCAGGTGAATATCAGCGCAATATTGTGGCGAAATTATAAAAAATATTCGCACATCAGCGTTAATTATTATTTTAACTGCATAAAAATGAAACCTGTAAATATGTATGTACATATGTGTGAGTAAAAATGGCTCTTCGTTCAAAACCTTCGCGTTATTGCGAAATATACATATATAAGTTTGTACTACTACTATATACAAGTATGTATTTACTATACATATATGTACACGAATTTGTCAACGCCAGATTTTAATGAAGTTCATAATTGCGTTCGGGAACACTTTCATTAATTCCTTGAGGCTTGCGGTGTGGCAGCAAACCGTTAAAGCGTACAACGGAGAGACTTTTGCTATCGCGGCATACGTATTTGTTTGCACTTTTTCTTGCTTGGCAACGTCCAGAGCTGAATAAACTATAAAATATCGAAATCTTTACGAAACCACAAAAGCGATAAATGAAAGCACTGAAAAGTTGAGTAACGATGAAATTCAAGGACTAGTGGCTGTAGAAAAAAAACACGAAAAAGTGGAAAGTGTTTAACACACATCTTTAACACAGTTAACTCCACAGAAAAAGGTAATGAAGGTAATCAAAAGCATGCAAGTGACAAAGAAAAAAAAAAACGAAAATACATATATTCCCCAAAGGTGAGGCTTTATGAAATTAAAACGCAAAAAAAAGAAAAATAACGCGCGCCAAAAACTCAGTTATGATTTATGTACATGTGTGTTACCTTTACGCGCTTTCACAAAACTTTTACAAGTAGTGAGAATATCTGAAAGTAGATATGTAGTAGTATGTACCATGATAAAAACATAGCAAGGTATAACCGTTCTCTCAATTTGTCGGCCATGATATTTTTTTGAAGTTTGCCAACATTTTAAAATCATATAAATGTGAAAATAAAAAAATGAAATTGTTCGAAATTGTTGTTGCTTGAGATTGAAAATGAAAATGTGTGTGTGAGTTTGTGAGTAAATTTAAAAATTAAATTGTTTGGAAACGTCAAGAATTTTAAAAGTGACTCTCAGCGGTTCTACCTTACTATATTTTTATCATGGTATGTACGAGCATAACCTCTGAGTTGATATATGTTTTTCTTGTTCTTTCCCTTGGCGAAATCAGCCAACTGAATCAGAGCAGGCAAGGCACTACCAGCTTTCAGAGTAGAGTTCAATGAAAAATATTTATTTCTTTGAATGCTTTTGAAAATATGTACATGTGGAAGTAATTGTTCTTAAAGAGATATCAATAAATAACATATCAGGGTTTAACGTGGGCACCTGCCGATAATGGTTAAACCGCGCATTACTCGAAAGCACATCGGATCAAATCCTATCTAAATCCCTTACAGTACATTGGGCTCGCCAGATTGCGATGCAACTCTATATTGAGACCACATTATGGAACTCTATCTGCAAATACTCTCCGAAGGGTCTTACCGCAACTGAACAGGTTAGAGCATGCTCCAAGGTGTCCTGCTTCCCAAGAGAAGAGAAATAAGTTTCTAGCCTGACTTCGTAGTCAAAGCTACTACCAGTTGAGCTTCCATACAGCTCCGGACTAGTGGCCGGGATATGGGAATGATGTGAAAAAATTTTAGGGTAATATTTAGTTAACTTTAATGAGTTTGAATGCGTTTTGTGTATTCCTCATCTGCCCTTCCACAGAATTTTGCATCCAGAAGAATTCCAAGAAATTACATTCATTTTGAGGGATAGCGGAAATAAATTCGGCATGAATTGCTCTGTTCCTTAACTTCTTAAAATTGCTATTAATATCGGAATGGCCAGCTTAGCTGTCTGGTAATACTCCGCCAAATTTATTTTTTCTGCCTGAAGCTTCTACTGCAAATGGTCCTCAGGCAGGGGTAGCGAGTGTTTCCTCTACACTCTAGGAAAGAACGTATTATGGAAGATGTCTAAGGACTTCACGGCCCACTTGGTTCATGAACCATCTAATTTCTTAATATATGTAAGTTGGTTGAGGATATGCTTAAGCATATCGAGGCCTTGTTTTCAATTCAACCTATCTGCAATTTTCAGAAAAATTAGATTCTGATTTAAAAATCCACCTAAGACGTAACCGTCATCGATGATGCTGATGCTGACCTGTTATATCACTGATTAAAATAACTTGTCATTCAATTGCATAGCTCGAATCAAGATCAATGATGACAGTAAAGTCCCAGACGAGATCTAATATTAGAAAGTAGTTTTTCTGAAAATTGTTTTATTGAATACACCGTGCGACAGTAAATTTTACACACAAAAATGAATATGTTCGCGAAACTAAAATTAAATTATGAATATATAAAAGCAAATTATAGTAAAACTGCATACTTCTTTTTCTTCGACGTCAGGATTTTTTTTAAAGGACTTTGAAATTTGAAAAATAAATTTTACGAAAAAGTTAAAAATTCAGTGCAATGTAGGATAGCGATAAGGTTATCATATAAAAGAAAAAAGTCTGTAGAATTATAGCAAAATACATTCTTTGGTGCATAAGGACGAATGGGTGTCGAAAATATCCTTTACAAATTTTGTCCTTGAATAGCCTTGAACATTTTGAATTTTTTTTTTTAATTATCGTTTTGGGACTGATACACGTACGACCTTATCATCGAATTTCATCCTGAAAATTTGTATTAAATTAAAAAGATAAAATTTTTTGAAATCGCATTTTCAATATCTACCTATTCGTCCTTGTAAACCAAAATACTTTACTGTTTTTAAATTCTATAGAATTTTCTCCCTCATTTGGTACTCTATTCTACTTGTTCTACATTGCACTAATTTTTTTAAATAATTTTTTTAATTAATCATATCTTTAAAATTTCAAAGTCCTTTGAAAAAAAATCCTGACGTCAGAGTGGGAAACTAAAAACGCAGTTTTACTGTGTTTATTAACATTTAATAATAGTAATAGATTGGTGCTTACACATACATATGTATGTTAGTGTTTGGCCGAGCTTCTCCGACCACTGTGCGCCGAATCGGAGGATGTTTTACGCGAAAAATTAGAAGGGCTGTTACGATTATTACTGTGAGATCGTAGTATTGTTGTAATCCCAAATCCGCTTGACAGCCAATTTCTCTAAAATTAATAAAATCTTTTTGAAAATACCACTGATTAGGTTTTTGGACATGCTGATCCTGAATTTTGTGTCAAATTAAAATTTTGAGAGTCGACAGCTGTCAAATAAACTGCGAATTTTTCTAAAAATAGGCAAATATTTTTTAAGATGCTACTGATAAGGGTTTAGAAACGCTAGTCACGAGTTTATGTTAAATTAAAATCTTAAGAGTTTACAACTGTCAAAGGGGCTGTCAATTTCTCTAGAAATAAATAAAATAATAAATTTTCCAAGAATGCACTATGTTTTAAGGCTCACTGATATCAAGTTCTGTATCACATTCAAAATTTTGCGGTTCACGACTGTCAAATTAATTTCCAAATTTAAGTTAGGTAACAGAATACATTTGTTTAGCTAACTTTGATTTATTATATACGAGGAAACATATCTAAAATGAATTTATAGTTAAATTATGAAATTATAACGGTAATTATATTTACAAATTAGGGATAGTTCGGGCCGTCTTCTATATGTTCATCCCAAACAATTTGATCTAGGGCCCAACATTTTTTTTAAGATTTTTTTATTTTATACGAAATTCGTAATTTCCAAAATTAAAGTTTTCTCATTTTTAAATAAGGTTATTCAGGTTTGAAAATCTGAAAATTTCGGAAGCCATATTGGATTTTGCATTTGGAATTTTTAAAAACTAGTTCGAAATTTGTAATGAGCAAACTGAAGCACCTTTAGATACCGAATTTCGTGAAAATTCAGTAATTTTTAAAATTCTTGGATGCCATATTGGACTCGTTGTTCGAATTTTGAAAATTGACTTCACTGCAAGACACATCTAATAAATGATATGATGCTAAATATCGATTAAATTATATTAATCTTTAATACACTTACTACTAAAGTTGGTCTGGTGAAATAAAAATGGCCGCCACTATTTTTGGCGTGAGTATGCGCGGCTTTTCTTTTCGTAGATCCTTGAAGAGCACTTGTTTTCGTTGCAAGCATTTCCGTCCCAACCATTTGCTAAGAAGCGGCACTTCGAAATAAAACGAGAGGTGATAAATCATGGAGATGCCATTTTCAGTATTTCGATAAAAAAAAATGTTGTTAAACGCGCAAAGTTTTTTCCTCATATACATATATCCAATTGTACCTGCGATTTATGATCATTTTGTCATAATTTAGATGAGAGTATACTACCTGCACATTAGTGAAATTTCTCCAAATATTTAGGCGATTGTTTTAGACGAAATATAATTTTTATAATAGCATAAATTTTTCGTTGGAAAAAAATTGAAAAAAAAAACATTACCATGCGCGATTGAGAGAATACAAAGGTTGCGCCGATCTCGGACCGCTATTCCTCTCTTAACGAATTTGACAGAATCGTTGTTTGCATGACGTCACACTTGTGCAACTTGTTTACGTTTTCCTTGCAACATTTTTTCTTCTTCTTCCATTCTTGCTCACGTTTTGGCATTTCTCTCCCGCACTTGCACCAGTGTGACGTCACACAAAAGTTATTCTCAAAAATCCTCTCTGATCGGCGCAATCTTGTGTTCTATCATTCTTGATTACCATGTGCTTTAGCAAGCACACAGCTAACACGAATGTCACTCATACGCCATGGCTGACATGCATATTTGCTAGTGACAGTGATAAATAAAGCACATACATATGTACATGCGTATATTTATGAACGAGCATACAAATAAAACAAAATGTATTTTAATTTATACACATGTATGTATGCAAATGTATATATGTATATAAATTGTCATCTGTGGCAACAACGACGCTGCTCAAAGCCGAAAGCAAGAGCCTTTATTTACTACTGAATAGTGAGTGGCAAAGGTCTCTAATGTTTGTTTAAGCCATGTGTAATTCTTACTAAATTTTTAACACTGCTTCATAAAGATTTAGTAAGGATTAGACATGGATTAGACAAGTATTATAAACATATGCCACTTTTCAGTAGTAAGTGTTTTTGTTTTTATCAGTTATGAGTTGTGTCGTTATTGCAAAGACCATTTATATGTACATTTACGTATGCACACTGTCAAAACGCATGTGCTTCCTCGACTTTAGCGCTCAGACGCACAGGAGTTTCGTATTATTTGCAAAAAGAAATAAAATGATGCAGACAGTGATTTAGTATTAATTCAAACCAATAGTCATATATATTTGTCAAGATTTCTTTGTATACAATTGAGTCTATTACCTTAATGCGGGAAATATCGATGAGGCTGGTAGCTCCGGTGTTCTTCCTTGATGATTCAAAAGAGAAGTGACGGATTAAATTGAATCGCATTAGTTGCGGACCGCCGGACAAACACCGATATAGAAGGGGAAAGTTAACGAAAGTTCGTTGTCCGGCGAGAAGGACTTGCTAACGGCCCAAGTCTTCGCGTTAATACGTAAGTGTATACATACGTGCGCATGTATAGTTATATACACACGCATGCGTACACAAATACGTATTTGAGTGAGTTAGAGAAAATGGCATTAGGGTGGAGCTTTTTGAAATATTTAGGCTGAAGGCCTAAACATGCCGCCCCCCTTGCGGGACGCAACATCTGTGCTTGGGAAACGCTCGAGCTACCAGCTTCATATGTTCTTACAATTACAAAACAAGTGTGTGAATTCATGTATGTTGTGCTGTTGAGAGCGGCGCCACCATCACCAAGATCTTCGACGAGCGGTTCCATCCTTTTTCCCCTAAAACACCTAGTAAATCATAGAGTGAAAATCATGGGATACAAACATGGTTATAATTCAATGCACTTTATTTCATTACAAAAAAATTCAAATAATTCACATCTTATTTTGGTCTTTTTATATAAGTTAAATTTACGGCCGGCACGCCCCTGACAGCACCCAACCAAAAATAGTGCTTTGCGCAATGAGGGGGCCAAACGACGTCGGTAAAGTTCCGGGCAAGATTAGGTCCGCATATACGTCCGACCCAAGGGCAAGGCGTATCGGTGCTGATGCGAAAAAATTTGGATCCGCAAGCCGAATGTGGATATACGGCGTAGCAACTGAGGGATCCACATTAGTCCTAGGTGAGACATGGTGTATGGGTATAACAAGCGCATGGGTCGCCACCCGCTTGTTCTGCCCATGCTTGCCCCTTATGCATAGGAAACACCCTCGTTGCCCGCCGATATAGGTTTCCTGAAGCCCTAGCTCTTGGGCCAGATCCGCGGACAAGATAGTGTTCGGCGCGCAGGCGTCATGCCTGAAAATCCTGCATGTGCGTACATATGTACATACATACATATTTTCAAATCCATGTGCGTTTGCGTTCTATTTATACATTTGCGTTCGGTTCAATGCAAAATCCTATCGTGACAGAGCAAGCGATGGCGCGTTATTGATGGCTGGATTCAATGGTGCTGTAACGGTAACCATTAGCATAGCGTTTTTTTTTATTTTTCAACTCTATATTTTCCCCCTGCAAGCCATTTGAGTGTTATTTTCATGGCACGCTGTCGACTGTATCGCATGATAACTGGCGCAAGTAGCCGAACTGTCAGCAAAATCAAAATTGTTCAATTGCCAAATGTGAATGCATTGACATGTTTATTCAATATGCAACAAATGTAATAAAAAATTTTGTATATATTTGTGCATTTGTTTTTGTGGATTCATTCATATATGACAATTTATGTGCTATTTTATTACTATTGCATTCGATTAACTTTAGTACTACGAGTATTCTCATATCTGCTCTTCACATGCACAACTTTCGTAGCAGCATGTTGTTGTTTTGCATTCGGTGCGATTTCAGCTGTCCGCGTCATTCCGGGCGTCATACAACGTCAACGATACTCACTACGCTCTGCAGCGCAACTTCGACCCGAACGCACAGAGTTACGTTACACCTGCCACTAATCCAACAACCTCGCTCTTCAATACTTGTCTACCCGCCGGCGCTGGCACATGGCGTATGATTGATCCATTGCTGGCTTAAACTTTCCCCCCACTGTATCAACGAATTCCATACACGTTCGTTTTGCGCAATGAATTGCTTTTTCAATTTTTGAAAATATCATCCTATCACATTCCAAGCCATTTGTGCAGTAAAAATACCATGAAAACCATTAAAATTGCATGTGCGTGTGGAGTCGGAAATGCTGCAGAATTTTTTTCTTTTTTTTTTGCGCTTATGACTAAAAACACTTAGAAGTATAGGTTTCATAAAAACGAACTTACACGCTACACATGCCACGGAAAAATATATATCGAGCCCTAACCGCCAAAATAACGTAAGCGACATTTTTTTCAAAATTTTCTTTTTGATGCAGAAATGTATCAATGTATGTATGTGTAGGAATATTTCTGCATCAAAAAGAAAATTTTGAAAAAAATGTCGCTTACGTTATTTTGGCGGTTAGGGCTCGATAAACATATGTATAGTATATATATTTATGTACGTTCTTGTTTGTGCTAGAGCAGGCATTATTTCACTTTTATGTGAATTTTTTATGTCTTTAAAACTCCCCCTTACACTCACTCACTTTACTTTGTTCGGGGCGTACTTTTTTCATTTGAGTTCCATCCTCAACCCATCAGTCAATTTTTAAAGGTCGTTAAGTTGCAAAATATGCAATAAACGATTTGAAAATTGCCATTTATGTTCTTTTATTGTGTTCTCTTGCCATATTCGCTCTATAGCAAAGCAGCATCAAATCAATGTCAAAAACATTGCTGCACATATCTACATACATACATACGTGTGTACTTTAGACAGACTTCATTAGAATTTATGCTCATGTTGTTGGTGATAAATTGAATTCTGAAATAAATCAAAAGGAATAGAGGTTATGACCTATGCTACTATTTATCCAAGGTATATTTCTGGCAACTTCTAAGTGCGCTAATGAAAGGAGCGCTAACTAATATTCCTTAATGGGCCAACAATTTCAAACTAGATTTGTAGATACATAGATTTGTCCAACAGGAAAGCGAAAATTCCCGCTATTCCTCTATCAAGATTAGAGGACCCTACTTCGAACCATTCTTTCGAAGCGAGTTAATTAGTCATGACTCCGAACTGAAAAGTAGGCGGAAAAAGGAGAGTGGGAGATAACAGAGTAAAATGGGTCTAAGGGCTTACTATATCTGCAAAAACGCTTCTGGATAACAATTAGGACTGTCGTCGTTCTATTTTGAAAAAAATTTACAAAATCAAATATCGCGAGTACATGAAGAAATCGCTAAATAAATGTAATGGTATTTGATTTGCAAAATTAAAAAATTAAAAATACTCTCGTTTTCAATATTTTCCTTTTTTTGACCTGAAAACAGTATGCAAAGGACTTTTTAAAAATTTAAAAACACATATTATTGCTATACTTGCTTACGTCAATGAATCCGTTTCCACAGTCGGAATCAGTAATCAGTAGTTACGTTCATTACAATTCTGCCACCATATTTCAATTTATTTGTAAGTTGGTCGTTGGCACATCTAATTTTATATGAAAGTGTAACCAGGCTGATCAAAAATGTATATACTAGGCTGCCACACTATGAAAAAGTGGCGGGGTTTTCAACAGCATTTTACAATTTATTATATTTTAGGACCTCCGCTGTAGCCGGTGGTTAGAGGTGCGTTCTACTACTCCAAAGGACCTGGGTTCGAGCCCTGGTTAAAGCAACATCGAACAAAAATATTTAAAAAGTATATTTCTGCCATGAAAAAGCGATTTAAAAATATATCCAAAAATCTGATTATTTTGATGCCGATGATCAAATTTGTAAACATTTTTATACAGACCTTTTAAGCCTGAGCTCCTCTATCAGTTGATGTGATTTTGCGGAAGAAAATATTTGGAATTTTATTTATAAAAAACAGGATCTTCAAATTGGTCCAGCACACGTAAATCTAAACCTTTTTCCGAAATATTTTGGCGAAAGTATTAAGATAATAAATTTTATAATTCCGTTGGAAAAAGTGTACCGATTTTTTTGTGTAGCAATATTCTCTTGGGTATGTGTCGTTGAGTGTGCGTGTATCATTGCCGTCAAAGCTACTTGGAGACTGTGACAATATATTTCTGACAACAACATGTGTAATTTGTTGCATTTTGGAAATTCTTCACTTAACATGAGTCTAGTTTTAGGCAATCTCTTGGGCACACAAAGGCACAAGGAGTCAAAAAAAAACGTGCCTATCAAGTAGACAACAGCAAAAAAACATAGATACGTTCTCCGGCTTTTGCATGCTAGGAAAGCGAATTACAAAGCAACATGGAATTTTTGATGAAAAGCAGTCTCAGGCTTGTTGCTACAGTGACGTCTTAAGTAAGAATGTGTTGCAAGCAACGTTGACTTTATTGCTGCGAGGGACATTTATGAGCTCACACAAGAAAAGACGATCAAAGCGCATATATACATACATACATAAGTATATGTAGGGACATATGTTTGCATGTACGCACAGCAGGGTGGTCAAAACAAAAGTTGTATATGTTAACCTCTCACCCCCTCGAATTTTCTTAATGGAAAACAAGAATGCCCGTATTTTTTGTTAAAAAAGGAAAAAAAACACTTTCGTAGAAACGATATAGAATTCTTCAAAATCAATAATTTTCGATAGTTAAAATCGGTTTCTCTTCATAAGACTTCCAATAATGATACCCAGTGGTTTATATTACCATTTTTTAATACTAAAAATTTTTTATATGTTCCTCATTGCATTTTTTGTAATTTTAGGAGACCTTAAAAAATATTTAGTATTAAACAATGGTTAAATAAAGAATTGGGTATTGTTACTGGAAGTGTCCTAAATAGCATCTGATCGAAGAATATTGACTTTAAACCTCCTATACCATTTCTACGAACACATTTCCACATTTATATAAAATACAAGGAAAATTTCATGAGCTTTGAGGCAGTTCTAAATATCAGAGCTTAACATTTTAAACTTTTTCCCCCGAGCATTTTGGACGACCCTAACGCACAGCCTTTTTATGGCTTCATTTCACTCCCTGCATAGTTGTAGAGCAACACACGGGGTTGTTTGAAACAATTTGGAATGCTATAAAAAAGGCGAAGAAAACGTAAAAAAATTAAAAAAAATAAAAGAGCACGGTACATGAATGTGGACGGCGAAACAGTGTCAAAGGATAAAGCTAGAAAGTAAATCGAAAGTTAATTTATTGCATTTTTTGACAGATGAAAAACAGACACAACAATATTCAAAATTGTCCAAATTTTTTTGAGAATAAAATGCTTTTATTTTAAATGTTCTTCATTTTATTGCCCTTGCGAGAGCGAAGATTAATGCACTGCCAAGTGTGCTTGTGTGAGTATATCAAAGCTCTAAATTTTTTCTAAACTTTTTCCAGTTCGATTCATCCACAGCTTAAATATATCTGTGTACATGTGTATGTGTGTTAGTCAATATTTTTTTTTGTTGCTGCTGCCCCGAAATATAATTTATGATGAACTTTATTACCACGCTCGAGTACTATACAACTGTACTCCTGCGTGGGTGCTGCAGTAATTCAACAAATCAAAAGCTTTGAGCGTTTTTTTTTTTATTTATTTGAGTAGTGTGCCTGTGTGTCTGTGTTTGTGACTGCAGCAATTGCTTTGCGCTCTGACCCCACAGGGAATATAGTAATTTTATTAATGTCTTTTGTTGCATTTTTTTCGCATTAAATAACTTTGCCGGCTATAGCCAACAATCGCTTTTCATTTTCAAATAAATTGAATTAATTCTGGTGCGCAATGCTTTTTGTCAATATTCTACATACATTTAATTTTATTCCAATTATAACGTCAACATTTTTATTGTTCAGCAACTAAAATTGACGGATTCACTTTGTATAAATTAATTTCATTTGGATGAGTGAGATTTTGCGCGCATTTTAATTCCACAAGTAGATTTATTCAAATATACAAACGAAAATAAATGAATTCTGTCTGCAAAGTAGAAATATGTATCTATTTATGTGTGCCTTGTATTAGCCAGCCAGCGCCGCCTAAAGGTTTTATGCAACAAAACCTTTAATGTGCAGCTCATAGAAAAGGCATAGAGTATTCAGTTAACCCAGATCCTTTTTAACCCTTTCAATGCCGAAATAAGTTGGGTGCGGCTTACACTTTTTCGACGGCTTAGTATCGCTGGTTAATCATTAAATATGAGCTGAGATAAAATTTTAAGTTCTATAATTTTTGTTTGTTATGAAATGTTGCCTAGAAATGATTACAAAGTTTAAAAAACTAGACCTACTTCGCGACGCCGTTTAAAAACTCTTGCGTTGCCCAAAGTAAAAAAGAAAGGTATCATATTCTTTCTTGGATCTTTCTTGGGATCGAATCTTTCCTTGCTGATTGGTCACTTTTGCAATTCCTCTTAGTAGCTGCACTTATAATAATTAGATCCTATAAATCTGGTCTATCTCGATGTGTGCGCGCAGGCTTGCCAACTTTGGCCTTATTTTACATTAAACGGCACTTAACTTTTAAATTTAACGCATAGTACCAAAATTTTTGAAAAATAGTACAATTTAAATATATTTTTGTAAACTCCTTCGCGTGTAAAGACTAGCAGCTTATTTCACACATTTTTATCCCCATTATATGACACAACATAGCTAAGGGGAATTTGTATTTTCTATGTATGAGTGTAAAGCTACTTTGAGCTCTGAGCGAGAATCAATGTTGCCTTCTGGCTGTCAAACACTTCTTCTTGATAGGCCTATGACCCGTAAATGTACCTGAGATATCTAAATGACCAGAGCTTCCCTCGATCCATGAACTGACTTATTTGAGTCTTACTGCTACAATAACGACTGCCCGAGCAATTCGATTAAACGGAGGTAACGGGTGATTTTTTTGAGGTTAGGATTTTCATGCATTAGTATTTGACAGATCACGTGGGATTTCAGACATGGTGTCAAAGAGAAAGATGCTCAGTATGCTTTGACATTTCATCATGAATAGACTTACTAACGAGCAACGCTTGCAAATCATTGAATTTTATTACCAAAATCAGTGTTCGGTTCGAAATGTGTTTCGCAAACCCAATTGCTGCGAACGGCGACGAATCGACATTTCACGGTCTTCAGCAACACTCTCAGAAACAGACGCAATATTCTCTTCTGTACGCACTGTACGCATTCGTGTGGTTGGTTTAATGTCCAATAAAGTAAACTGAGTGCGAAACTTGGTCACAATCGCATTAATTGTTTGCTCACTTGGTCGATTATGTAGACCATAAATCGGACGTAAAGCGAACCGAACACTGATTTTGGTAATAAAATTCAATGATTTGCAAGCGTTGCTCGTTAGTAAGTCTATTCATGATGAAATGTCAAAGCATACTGAGCATCTTTCTCTTTGACACCATGTCTGAAATCCCACGTGATCTGTCAAATACTAATGCATGAAAATCCTAACCTCAAAAAAATCACCCGTTATATGCAAGATCGCATTTACGCTTGTTTGTATGCATACTTAATCCCAGCCTTTAGCCACCAAAAGGGAAGATTTCATTACATAAACAGAGCCAAAGCAAACCATAAATACGAGGTTTCTAAATATCTCGACTCCAGCGCCATCTGCGTACTCCATTTTTCGAACTGGCATTTTTCAATATACATATATGTATGTAATTTACATTTAAAATTTGAACAAAATTGGGCAAAATACGGGTCTTCTAAATATATTTTTATCTTCTCCACCGCTTGCACAGTGCTGTTACCATTCAACAGGTTGGAAAAGTATGTTCAGACATCGGCCACAGGGACAGGGACATCGGCCGCGGTTGTTCTTACAAGACCTAAGTCTTGAAACATTCCGCAAATCGCATAACTTTCGGGTACATATTTCAAACGTTTATTCTGTTGGCCAGCATTTCAAGCTCTTTGCACTCTCTTCACCGTAAATCTAAATATGAAATGTTTAAGCATTTTCACTCACACATCTCTTCTTTTGACCAGCAAAAGTTCATTGGACTTATCAAAATGTTCTTTCTTCTAATGGGCTGCCACCTAATCAAACCTACATACATATGTATTTATTCTCACTTAATTGGTGTGTTGCTTGCAGACTTCGAACTGTAAATCTGCGAACACTTTATACGACGAGATGTATATAGATTTATAACCTGCACCTTATTGTGATTTATTTTTTTTCTAACCAATAAAGAGAATTTGTATTAAAATTGCCGATGTAACATTTTCAATAAAATGGAAATTTATTACTTTCAACACTTACCTTTTTTTGTTTATTACGACTACAACTATGTACATGTGTATGTACAAACGTACCTATATGAAAGAATACACTTTCTCCTACTTAGATATCACTACAAACAACTTACAGTACATACATAAATAAATACATACTCGTTGCAAAGTATATTTCTTTCGATTGGCATTTGCATTTGCAGATAACATTGGAAGATTGGCATCATTTAGTGGCAGGCAAGCGATTCGTTGCAGATTGGCCAACTTACTCAATAATGGATAGCTTCATTGTAAATCACTTTCAATGTTCTGCGAAACGGAAATCGAAGTAAATAAATGCGCAAGAATTTGCATAAATGCAAGACCCCTATCGGTATTTTCAGTATTGGGTTAAACGAAGCGATCAAATGGATAGGTTGAGGGGCAAGGGCAAATATCGATGGTCCTCAGCAGTAAGGACACAATTCAAAATTCGAAAAATAAAAACTCTTACTAAGTACTTTTAAGTGGCTCATACCCCTAATGCTTGCCTAATCCTTGTCCAATCATTCCTGCTTACTGTAATAATACTTACTGCTCACTTTAATATGGATTAGACGTGGATTAGAGACATGAGCCACTTAACAGTAACAAGTGATTTGATTTTTTCGAATTTTGAATTGTATCGTTATTGCAGAGTACCGTTGATATACATATATTTTTTTCTATAGATTACTTGCCATTTAACTAGCCTCTGAATTGATTTATAATATACCAATGAACTTATAAATTTTAGTATGGATAAGACAGTAATTTAAGGAGTTAACAAATGTTGAAAAGGCAATCCACTTTTTTTGAAAGTATTTTTTCTGCTAATCAATTTATTGTAAATGCGGAATTTGCGGGAATCCAGAGATTGTAGAAATGCCGCCATAGTGAAAGCAAGAGGATTTTTTGTTCCCCCCTCTTTATTTGCAAAATATTTTCATATTCGGTGACTCCTAGTGAAATTTGCTTCTTAATATTTTCGGAGAAAATTTAAACCCCATAATGATATTTTATTCAAAGAAGAGATAAAAGAGACCAAAAAAAGTACTACCAAAATTTTATTTTAGATCTCCAGAGGCAATAATTATATTTTAGGCCATCGTGTCATGCATTCAAATTCGATTATGACCAAAAGTTTGGTAGTAGGATTTCGCTCAACCTCATAAAAATTTCTTCTTACAGAGGGTCTATGAAAAAAATTTTGGCTAAATTTTATCATAAGTCCACGAACACAAACAGAAAATTTGATTTTTGACCAAAAAATGGAAACTTCAACCCACCATAAAAATAGAATTTGGCTACTTCGTGCGTTTGAATAGCAACATTTGAGCATAGTTTGGTTGAAACACAGTTCCTCCTTACTGTAAAAAAGTTGACCGCTCTTGTTTTCAAGATGGTGGTGATTCCACTACCCCCTGAGTGCAAACAATAATGTTTGTCTTTGTCAATGTTATTGTGGCTTATTAACATTTTATTTTTCAATATTTTTATTGAGCTTTGTACCACGATTGTTTATTAGGAAAAATTGAAAAAGCATCATTCATCAGACTTCTTTTTCTAGACTTCTGCGGGAAGAAGAAGTCTGATGGAGAGATGTGGTGATCTCCGAAATAGCTGCTATAACTTCTACCGCTTAGACTTTGTTGCTTTTTCAATTTTTCCTAATAAACAATCGTGGTACAAAGCTCAATAAAAATATTAAAAAATAATGTTTGTCATTTCCCGTGACTATTTTAGGCAACCAACAACATCTAGTTCCTAAGAGTATGCTACACCACCAATCAACTAATGTTCACCTTGCTTCATCAATAAACTGTTCGAGAGTTTTCTCAACGGCAGATACGGACGGACGCTCATCCTGCTCCTCCTCTCTCACAAAAAGTTCATCGTCATGCACAAAGTCATCAGATTTTCTTAAGTTGTTTACACTCAAAATATTTTGCGTGAAATTTCGAAACACCCAAAGATCTAGACTTCACAAACTGTTTTAAATATATTTTTTACAATTACAACGCTTCTGCAATAAGCAAGAATGCCAACCGTAAATGTTGCGAATAGCTTCGTCACTATTATTGTTATGTCTTGTTTTGAGCTTGTTCATTTTTTCACTACAATAAATAAAACATATACTTATATAAAATCATATGAGTAGTCCACTAGCGTTATGTGATTTTATAATAGAAAGCCATAAATTTGAAAAAAACCGACAACAAGTAACATTTAAATTGAATCTTTTTTATTATTACCTGGAAATTTGGATAAATAAGAGCCTTATAAAATTATAACATAACATAACATGACATAAGATATTATTAAGATTCTATACGACCTAAAGAAGTTTTCTAAGTTCATCAGAAGATGGATACTTTTGAAAGTTTATAAATAAGTATGATAACGACTTTTGGAAGAAGAGTTAACATTTTATGCTATTTTTTCAGAATATAAAAAGATTTTGTACTGTGTTGTTAGTGGACATGAAGCTACTTTAAGTACTGGTACGTAATCCACCAAAAACTGAAAATCGAAAAAATTTTACATAGCGCACTTTGCAAGTGGACTACTCATATGCTCTCGAACATTAGGGACAACCCTGTCTATACAATTTTTCTACGAAATTTTTCATACTTGTAATGAGGCTGTGTTGTTCAACATCACTTATAAGTAAGTAGCACTTCTTCTCGAACTCACATCCATTGGGGCCTTGTCTTCTGCGTCTTCTTCGTAGATCTTTTAATATGAGATCACAGTATTGGGTCCGGACGCCGCGTGCATTGGCCCTTTTCGGTGCCGTTGCAGGAGCATCTTCCACCATTCATTAGTGCTTGAAGACCTGTACCTGTCACTCGATGCGATTTCGAAATCCGGAATTGGTGAATTCCCCCATAGAATGTCGTCTTATGCCTATCTCGGGAGCCTTCCCAATCGGTGAGCTGCTGAGACGATACGTCGGACTTTGCGTCGCTCTAAAAGGGTGTACCCCAGTAAAGTACTTGTACCTGCCGCAGTTGTCCGAGTGTCCATTCACAATGTTTGCGCTGCAGGTATCTGGGTTCATTCTGTTTTTAAGGGAGAATCAAGCATTTGAACCACTTGTACTAGTAAAAATCATGCCCTTAATTCTGATGGTTGTTGTGTGGTTGCATTTGCTGTGTGAAATCTGCAACTTGCATTTAGTTGGATCTTATTGCTACTTTTGGCCTTGTTCGAGATGTTCTTCTCGTTTTGTATCCATAATTAGTTCCCCAAGAGACGCAGCTAGAGGGTCATCCGTCTTGGCAGGGATCCGCTGTAGCCAGGAAAGGAGGTAGCACGACATCTTCTGATCTATGTTAGCAACTGGGCTTTATAAATGGCCCCGTCTAACAGATCATCATTGTAGCGATGATCTCCCTTGAATCCTAAAAGGGCCTTGGTAGTCTGATTCTTTATTTCTAAGAGTTTGACAAATGGAAGTAAATGAATCTTTATTTAGCCAAAGTTGGACAGTCACAAATAATGTGTTCGGAAGTTTACTAGAAGCATTCTCGGGCCAACTCGTCAGCGACCTCGTTGCCTTCGATCCCACAGTAGCGCGACGCCCAGCATAGAGTAACTGCACTTTTTGCTGCCTAAATTTTAAGCATGTGAAAGCAGTCCTTGATGAGTTTGGATTTCATCGCCCTGTTTGATAGGGTCCGGAAATTTCGCAATAAAATATTACTGGTACACACTAATGTGTATAATATACACGTATGTACGTATTTAAGTAAAACATTATTTAAGCATTCTTCTCCTTGCCAGTGGCCAATATAGATGTCTGTATTTCATTTCATTTTGATTTCACTTTTTTTATGAACATAATGCGGTTTTTAGCGCAGTCATTTGCAGCTCATATACTCTTCGCTTAAGTAGTCATATAATATTAAGATATTTTTTTATTATCGTAACATTTCTAAATAAACATATGTATATGTATGTACATACATAAGTATGTACAAATATATAACCATATTCACAGTTAACACTTATACGGTGTTCATATTTGGCGATTTTACAGGCAACATTTGGTTGAAAGCAACAATCGTGTGGTGTGAACGGCCTTTCAACTAATCGATTCCAATGAAGTTGGGGTGCAGCCTACTTTTGATTCAAGTAATCGCCTCTAAAATTGCCTGGAAAATCGCCTCATGTGAACACCGTATTACGAATTGTCATGTGCACATTGGGCACAAACAAAAATATTGCTGAATATTTATGTATGTACATTTGTATCTGTGTGCCACATATGAGCAATTTACGGCTAATATGCACTTTGGCCAATGGCCTCTATTCACTGCCGCACAAACGTGATTGGCATAAAGTGAAACCAACTTAATGGCAACATACATATGTATACCGCAGCAGTGCGTAGGGCTGCAAAAATGAACATCGATGCTAAAATACATCACCAGAAAAATATATCGATGGTTTCCGATATTTTAAAATTTGTTAGGTTGAAGTCTGTAATTCAATTACATATTCCTTTTATTTATAAATAGAAAAAAAATGCATAATAAAGTTCCAAGGCCCAATTTCGTTGAAATTTCAACGGGATCCCGGTCCTTTTTTAATGACTAAGTAAGCATTTTTAATATCGAAAGATACGTGTAAACTTGGAATTTCTGCATGTTGCTCAAAAGAATAAGTATTAAAATTCATGGCCAGTCAAAAAATTTTAGGGGCATAAGTCGATGTTAAAACATCGCTGAAACTGGGATGTATCGTCAAATTAGCGACTTTAGAAAATTGTTAACATCGATGGCAAACATCGAATTTTAAACGGATATTATCGATGTTTCAAAAATATCGATGCATCGTTTGCATCCCTAGCCTCTATGTCAGGCAAGCAACACACACCATTCCCTGTACGCTATTATAGCCTACTAAATTTGTGCAGCACATTCACACACACACACACACACACACCGATGCGTCTTAACTTAGTACGCCGCGTATTAACTGAAACATATTTATTTGCTTATGCAATAAGCCTATAAAACCTCAGAGGCTCCTTGGTCCTTGGACACCATTTTGGTTTCGTGTAGAACGTCATTGCGGCTGTGTTAGCCGAACTAATTGAAACTTTAGGCGAACTTAAGTGACATATCCGTTTCCTACTTTCCGATTATTCTGCCTGTTGCTCCTAATAAGTTGTATTCATTGAATTTTTTCACCACCATTTTGAAAGTCACGCAAATGCAATAGTATTTTATTTTTCTTGGAGCTTAGTGAATTATGTAGTTGATTTCAAAATATAAGCAGGCAAAAGCTACATTTATATTCGTTGCTGTGTATAGTGATATAAGCATTGATGAGAGGTTCAATATGAGACGTGATCAAAGTAATAAGCTTATGTTTATGTATAACCGAAAACTCCCATCCCTTTCAGGGCAAGCAGTCTAATTGCAAAGATTATAAACCTCATTCAGGTGTTGGAAATTGACAGCTTAGTAGACTGTGTCAAATAAAACTTTGTTTACTTTTTCGAAAAGAGTTGCCACCTGTTAAGAAATTAGACTCAAATTACTCAAAATATTAATTGTTAAAATATGGGTATCAACCAAAACGGTTTTGAAAAGGCTTTATATCTTAACTATGTGCAGAGGGGTTGCCACATGTTTCAAAAATTTTATTCAATTTTAATTACAGGAATTTGGTAGGTTAATAAGACACAGATGCAGACAAAAGAGGTTTAAGAATTCTAGAGTGTTGCCACCTTTTTGAAGTTATATGAAATATTAAAAATGGATGTCAAATGAAAGAGTTTTAAGAAATATTTAGTTTGACAATTTGGAAAATTTTTATGTGTTTGAAGGTTGCCCTAGTTTAAAAAGATAAATTAAAATGACGAAAGCGGTTAAATAAAGTGGTTGTTTAAAACATGTTACAAGTTAAAGTGCCAAAAACACAAAGGGATTGTTTAAACATTTTTTG
>NW_016162671.1:0-5745 GCF_001687245.7 Rhagoletis zephyria
CATATACATACATATGTATGTACAAACGTTTAAACGTTGGAATGACTATAGTTGGTCAGAGGAAACTTAAAATCCAGCTGATCAATAGAGATACATTACCAATCACTGAAACATTGATAAAATCCCTCAAATGGCCTCAACTGAAATTTGCTTCACGCATTTGTGTACGAAGACAAAAAGCCAACTACAAGTTAAAACTATTTGCTGCATTCAATTATTTTCAGCTCAATCCATTTGCCAATGCAATGCGAATACTGAAAAAACTCTTGACGAGTTTAGATTCGTTCGTCAGATTTTTTATCCCATCTGCTATTCATTGCTGGCGCTGGCGTTCATAATTTAATGAAAAGTTTAAGGGCCATGTTGAGAAAAGCATTTATCCAAACAGAAGAAGAGATTGACAAAAGAATTATTTAGAGATGATGATGTCTGGCAGAAAATCAATTAAAAATTTCTATTAGCCTTAAGTGCCTGAATGAAAATCCAACGCAGTTAAAACAAAAGTGTATAAACAAACTTACATATGTATGTATGTACATACATGTACGAGTAAATAACTTTAATCGTTAGAAAGGAATGCGAAAAGGATTGTGAATTGAAAGAGTGGATACTGATTTAAAGATTAGCAAAGTACCTAGGTCAATGAATGCTTGGCATTAAATTTCTCAATTATTAATATCTACTTTTATACGAAAAGTATTTCCTACTTTAATAAATTGGTCGACATTTTGCTAAGCCTAAAATATAATCATAAAATCACTCAATAAAAATGCCAGTCATGTATCTCATCTAATTTTACATAAAAAATTTAATACATACATACATATGTACATAAATACGCAAGTATGCTTATACAAAACATCTAAAACCAATCTCAACTTACTGCCTGAGCCCTTTGAATGCTTACAGTGCTTGTACTAACGCTTCGTGGAATCTAGTTATTAATGCATGAGTGTTTGTTAGAAGAAAAGTGTCCAAAAAGCGCTAAATATAATAAGACTAACAGCGCCAACAGGCTTAAAAATCCACTTACATCACATGTGGACTTCCGTTGTTCATTAGCATTAAGCTGTAATCCTGATGCTACCAGAGAATGTCAATTAACATTAGCATTCGGGCTCTTTAAAATAACATTCTCTGTTATTACGTTCGGAAGTCTCTCTGCTCTTTAAAAAGTCACGAACACTGCCCGCATTTAACTCTCTTCGGAAAGTGCGCTCATCATCCACATCCTTTTCCACCATCGGACCAGTGGCGGAATGTGCCAATCAAAGGCGCTGCTTTTTATATTTTGCTAACAGCCGCTTGCATACGTTGCTCAGAGCGGCAATGCAGTAGCTGTTGAGAGCAAATTGCCTGCCAGTAAAAACACTTCAGGAGACAGTTGCCAAGTTGACTACGATGAGGGAGCGTAACGGGTCAATGTAGTGTCGCAGCGGCAGTTAACGAAGGATATGACCGTGTGCCGCCAGCCAGCGTCGATTTACAAATGGTGTTATTGTTGTTTCAATATTGTGTTGCGCTTAAATGTATGTACATGGACGTGTGTATGCTTGTGAACTTTTTGTTGTTGTCCTTCTAGCCTTTGCTGATTTTGTTACCCTTGAAGGCGGCAATGACAGGCAGGTTGGCAGGATAGGCTGGCTGGCAGGATAATCAGATTTTATGCGCTACTTTGTTTGCGTTTATTGAGCAATGGGCTCTCTTATGAACTTGTTTTTGTTATTGTACTTTATAGTTATTGTTGTACTGCTGCCATGCTGCCTTGTTCCTGCATACAATTAATGTTTATGTTTTATGATATGAGAACCTGCCTGCTTCCTGGCTCACCTCTGCTCATCGAGCTGAGTCCGCCAAAAACAGCAACCATTATGTCACGCTCTCTCCCCTCTTTCATTCCCCTCTCGCCTGCGCCGCGCTTTCGCCTCTTTTGTTATTGTTATTTACTCGACACTGAAATTGCGGTTAAAGCACCTAAATTTATAGGGTTTATTTGGTTCAATATGGGCTTGCGAGTAATTGGAAATGAGCGAAATGAAGTCAAAGTGAATTTTTGTGATTCGTTTACTTCACCAACTTGCTTACATATTCATACATACCGCATACATAAAACAGCTTGCTTATCTACTCATACAGTCAAATTGCGATCGATGAACTCAATAAGGATGTGCATAAAAGCCAGTGGGTGAATATTTAGTGGAGGGTTGCTGGCCTGAAAAGGGAATTTGGCTTTGAGTAGCGTTTAGCGGTAGAAAGCCGGTTGGGTTGCTGTGTTCTTTGACCACTTAAGTGTACAGTTTCAATGATGTTTTTCGGTTTAATAAAATCAAATGAGTGGTTTCATGCGTCGCCATGGGGGTAGATGTGAAATCCCTTCTGAAATTGTTGGTATTTAGTTGCGTAAAATGAACTAAATTGATAATGTCATGCAACTACAACCATGTGTACGTATGTACGTTAATATACACACAGATGTATGTATGTATGTACATACCCTGTGGGGAAAATTTCTAGTTCTGAACTGGTGCGCCTCTAGTACATTTAGACCCAGTACTGGTTCGCGATAAATCTCTTTTGCATGCAAGCAACTGGCGAATTTAACATGGCGATGTCCTAGGAAGTGTCAATTGCCCCCCGCTGCATCCCTTTTTCTATAGTTCCGAACCAGTTCTAAAATCGACAGACGAAAGAAAAAAGTATCATGATTTTTCAATCTTTTTGGTTCTTCCCTGTGTGCGATTTTAAGTTATTTTGGAAGAAATGTGTTTTAAATTTGAAATTAAATTTGTTTGAATGATTGTAAGAAATGTACGTTTACATACCTTTAGCCGTAGCTGAGTTTGCAGAGGTGCTCGCTGTTATTTCTTAGATTCCAGACGGTCCCAAGATGTTGAAATGTTAACACAAATTTCAGTTTTGTATTACCAAGCTATGAAAAAGTATCTGCGAAGCACAGAATAGAAGCGTATTTGAACGAAAAAGCCGCCGAACACATATCTATGTAAAGTAACAAGCCCCCACTGCATCCGTTATTCGATAGTTCCGAACTAGTTCTAAATTCGACAAATAAGATCTAGTTCGTTCTGCATCCCGGTTTCTATAGTTCCGAACCATTTCTAAATTCGTCACTTTAGATATAGATTTCTAGTGAAAAAAACTGAAAAAATTAGTTTTATAAAAGTACCACTTTTCGCCGATTTTGGACTGGTGGGTATCTAGTTCCTATCGGACTAGTTCCTTTTTGGCGATAAACATCTAGTACGGAACTACAAATTTTGTTCACCAGTTCGGGGTTTCCCTGCAGGGTATATGCAATGCATGCATGTATGTTTGCATGGAAAAACAAGTTTGGAAATTATTTTTTATTCCACCAAGTGACTTGCAGTTTTTGCTTTCAAAGAAGGAACTGACTTTTCACACTGCGTAAGCAAAACATAATCAAGAATATAATCTACTCTATACATTTGAGGATGTGTATATGTACATATGTATATGTTTTTTGGTATTTGGACGTTGGAATAACGCGCTATCCTCAACCAGTGCAGGCTCCCGTCCCCACGGCACTGCCGTCAATCATTACTTAGTGGTGGAAGGTTTAACCTTTCCAAATACATTTTATTAACCAATTTGGTGTAAACATCTTACCCAATGCTGCTTTAAGCTGTTTCTTTCGACGTCGAACCGTGGGCACTCGAAAAACACGTGAAAAGCATCCGCTTAAACGTATCGCACATCTAAAGCGAGTGAACTCAAAAACCCGATCCGGAAATATATAATAGCCTGTGGATCGTATGTACATGTGCAACGCAATTAATACAAAAACAGGCGTCATTTGTACCAGAGTGTTCGATTATTCGCTTTTTCACCAAAACCGGTTTTCGAGTTATTCGAAAAATTTTAATTTAAAAAAAAAACGGTTCCCGATTTTGAAATTAAGACAAAAAAAAAAACACCGAATAAAGCGGTTTATTTTACATAGGTTTTATACAGTGAAAATGGTTATGTAGGTATGAAGTCAATACCTAAAATTACATTAAAATTATTAACAGTAGAGATAGCTTTTATGTATAAAAGAGCAAAGCAAAATAGATTCAAAGTTTTTTATTTTAGATGACAAGGAAAACGATTAAAAATCAGTGAAAAATTCACGTTTGGTCTTCATTTAACTTCTTTTTAGTATTCTATTGCATTTTTTCTGGCTCTTCCGGATTTGAGTAGTGGCTCAATTTCTAGACCTAGCAACAAAAAAAGGTTTTTTCAAGTAGAGGTCCCCTCGGCCGGCAATGGCAGACCTCCGAGTGTACTTCTGCTATATAAAAGCCTTTTCGGAGATGGATTAAAAGATATGCTGTACATCCCCAAATAACCTAGGAAATAATTCTAAAACTATTTAAACTGGAAAAATCCTTGAAAACTTCGAAAAACTCAAAACCTTTATTGAGAGGTCAAGATTTTTATGAAATAAAAAAAAAACGGTTTTTTCGATAAAAAAAAAATCCGGTTTATTCGATATTTGAAAAATCAAGTCTTTCTTCTCGCTCATATTACACCTGGTATAATTTCACCATTCGTAAAAATCATTTTCGTCTGGAACTAATGCGTAGACAGGACTTGAAGAAGTAACTAGTAATTTTTAGCAAAAAAAAAACCGACTTCAACTCCCATATAAAAAAAAATATATATATATATATATCTCATGATCCGCTGATCGACACTACCTTATCGAAATCGGTTGACGTGGTCCAAAGTTATGCGGTAACATACATAAAAAAAAAAAAATTAAATATTCCGACGAACTGATAACCTCCTCCTTTTTTGGAAGTCGGTTAATAAGCCTAAAATGGCTGCAAATTTCTTCGTTTACGCCATCTGTGAAGACTATTAGTATTATTCAAGTACGCTTTGAATGCCCTCAAGCGCATAAATTTTATGCTTGGATATTTCGCCATCTGACGTTGAGGAGAGCAATGGGGTATAGCGTTGTTCTGGGTATGCAGCTACAGTTTCACGGCTTACCCAATCCTGACTGTTGCGTTCTCGTTCGAGCGCACTGGGCAACGTGAGCAACCCATATGCGAGATGCGGTAACCATTCCGAGTGGAGCATTGGTTCACAGCAGAAAGAGAGGGCGCTTCGGTAGGACCATTCCAACAAGGGTTTGAAAAACTGTAAGTAGGGACACGAATTTCGATACGATACGATACCATATCGATACTTTTGGCATTCGATACCGATATTTTCTACTCGATAGTTTTAAAACGATATTTTTTGGAATCGAGTACCAGAACCCTATTATCGCATCGAATGTCATAAACTCACATTATAAGAATAATGTTATTAACAGCTCAACCTAATATTACCGGCGAGAGTTTTTCTACGCACGCACGCAAGTTTTTCTCATTTGATAAACCGAAATCGATTTGCGTACGTGATTTCTCAGAGTTGCATTTCTGTCAAATTTAGAGAAGTTTGCTGAGAAAATTTTGTGTCCATAGTCGCGCCAAAATGCCAATTGAGCATAAACCTCAAATCGAAATGTCACGCAAGACAAACCTTGGAATTTGAGTAAGCTTTTACGCACGCATATAAGGTTGGCCCGTAACAATTCTTCCCGATATAAATTGGGCTTTAAGAGGAGAAATCTGAACTATAGTTAGGATTGCATGCGGTGGGATTTGAACCCGCCGCCTCGGTGTTTTAAGTCAACACCTCAATCTCTACGTTTTGAAATAATAATAAAGTCCG
>NW_016162671.1:7567-38669 GCF_001687245.7 Rhagoletis zephyria
CCTATATTCAGATAAATTTTTTGGTTTTTGGTATCGATATCTGGAATATCGAGTCTTCTTATTCCGATATTAATGGGTACCCGATATTTTTAAAACGATGCTTTAAATGAGTACCATATCGATACTTTCGGTTCGATATCGTGTCCCTAACTGTAAGCACTACTAAATATTTTAGCTTCTGCTTCGTTTTGAAATTTTTGATTTTCATTCAAACTGCTTTGCTGTTGCTGCGACTTTGAAAATTGTATTTTACTTTTTTATCGGGAGTTTATTGAAAAAAATTTATTGATTTTGATTTGCTATGATAGTGCTTTTGCTTTGCTGTGATCTGCAGCCGGATTCCAACTTTCGCTATAGCTAAATTCAATCTTAGCAATTTTTAGAGATTTTCGCGTGCTATCTTAAGAAGGCATCCTTAAAAATCTCCATTATTGATTCACTTTTGGACAGATTTTAGCTATGAACAAAATGAACCGCATAAAGTTAGTGACAGCTAATGTAGCTAAAATTGCGATTCCAGCGTATTTTGCATCGCTAAAAATTTAGATTTTTCGCTTAAACTGGTTCGAATTTGGCGACCTGAAATAATTTCTGCTAAAAAATTTATCAACAAATCGCAGCCAATTTTCATCTTGTTGATCGTTTAAACTACTCAATTATATAGAAAAAACTTTGTAATTAAAAGGAAAAATATATAACTGCCACAGAAAAGTGACAAAAAAATAACTATCTATGCTTGTGCAATATTTTGAAGAGCTTTTTTGAAAAAAAAAAGAAAATGTAGATGTTCTCCTAAATCGATTAATTATGGCTATATTGAAATTCTTAAGTTTAAAAAAATATTTCTGCGTGTTGTCTGGCAGATATGCCTTGACCAGGGATTCCTATTAGACTGTCTTCATAAAACACTTAACTCTACTCCAATATTATCTATAATAAAAATGATAATGCTGCTTTGTGTCACATTTACTTAAAAGTCTTGCCCACTGACCGCTGGTAACTTCCTGAAAGGGATACGGAGTTTCTTGCTTTTTTGCGAAGGCTGTTTCTTAATCTTCTTTGCAAATATTACTTATTTATAACAATTTTACAAAATGTTAAACTTTGCGGCATAAACACAAAGTTAATTTTTTATTCTCAAATAACTAAGTCACGCAAATAAATATTGATTACTGGTATTTTTTTTTTTCAAATAAGCGCAAGATGTTGTTATTAGGTTTATGTTCTTTTTCGATGGTCATGTGATTGACTCTTTGTAACCAGCCAATATTGAAAAAGAAGTTTTCACCGTCATATAAACAGTGAGTTAGGTATTTTCAAATTATTTTTATTTGCAAATAGCTAAAGTATATATTTCCATTGTTTATCACCATTGAAATAGGAAGAAATTTTAACAGCTGCTGTTGCTGCACAGCGACACTTGCGGCCGGATAAGGTACTAAAATTTAGGCTAGGCAATTTTTAGCGGCAGGGAGGACAGAATCGCAATTTTTGGAGATCGCCAAAAATGCGGATAAAATTTTAGCTTTAGGATTTTAGCATGTTTTAGCATTTAAACGATAGCGAAAGTTGGCATCCGCATCCGTTTACAGCATGGTGTATTATCGCTGACTCGCGTGGATTAAGTACTAGTCACGAAATTTGCGACACCAATTCTTTTGCCTAACGAATTGAACATGGTGATGTCATTGGAGCCTACCGAGCGGTACACGTGGCATGTCCTTTCGCTAGCGATTATCTGGTTAAAAATTGGCGACTACCAATAGCTAGCGAATTACACAACAATCGGTAATGCATGGAATCGTTAGCTTATGGTCGTCGCCTGTGAACTATAGGGTAGTGCATTTGTGTAGGCATACTTAATTCTGCCAATTTGATGCTTCGCAGCCAATTGATAGTCAAATTGCTGTTACTTTGCTGCCGCCGCGCTGTCGTTGTACTTTCATAAATTGCTTTCTAACAGTCTGGTTGCTTTCGAAACTTCACAGAAAAACGCAAGCTAAAGCATTTGCTTTTTTCTGAATTGCTGTTGCTTCGATTTCGATATCATACATGCCGAAGTTAAAGCACAGCAAAAGCAAATTAAATTAAACAAGTAAGAAAGTCTAAGTTCGGGCGGAGCCGAACATTAAATACCCGGCGCAAGTATTAAATATATGTTTTTTCACCCTTCCGAAACCTTCCGCTAGATGGTAAGCCGAGGTGTATCAATTTTGAGTAAATTAGCGTCCTTCAATTTCGAAATATTGAAGTTTCAAGCATTTCTTAAATTTACCGTTATATGAGAATCGGCCGTTATTTTAGTCCGATTTCAATAATTTTCAACGTTTTGCTTACACGTGGCAAGTACAATAACCATACCGAGTTTGGTACAAATTGGTAGAACGGTTACCGATATACTTATATGTGATCATAAGTGGGCGGTGCCACGCCCATTTTCCAAAATTTTACCATAAACGTATTTCTTGGTAAAGAATTGTTGCAAGCATCAATTTTGAATAAATTAGCTTCAATATTTACTGATTTATCGAAGATTTTGTATTTCTCTAAATTACCGTTATATGGGATGTGGGCGTGGTTATTGTCCGATTTTTTAAATTTTCGGCCATTTAGTATGCTGTACCAAGGCCAACAACTGTGCCAAGTTTGGAAGAAATTGGTGCAGCGGTTACCAAGATATACACATGTAACCATAAGTGGGCGTGGCTACGCCCATTTTCCAAAAATTTATAATATTCTTATTTTTCGTCTAAAACTTATTGTAAATATCAATTTTGAGTGAATAATCTCCAGTAGTTACTAAAATATCGCAGTTTTCGTATTTCTGAAAATTACCGTTATATGGGAAGTAGGCGTGGTTATTGAGCGATTTTAAAAATTTTCGGCCATTTGGTATGTTGTGCGAAGGCCAACAACTGTGCCAAGTTTGGAAGAAATTGGTGCAGCGGTTACCAAGATATACACATGTAACCATAAGTGGGCGTGGCTACGCCCATTTTCCAAAAATTTATAATATTCTTATTTTTCGTCTAAAACTTATTGTAAATATCAATTTTGAGTGAATAATCTCCAGTAGTTACTAAAATATCGCAGTTTTCGTATTTCTGAAAATTACCGTTATATGGGAAGTAGGCGTGGTTATTGAGCGATTTTAAAAATTTTCGGCCATTTGGTATGTTGTGCGAAGGCCAACAACTGTGCCAAGTTTGGAAGAAATTGGTGCAGCGGTTACCAAGATATACACATGTAACCATAAGTGGGCGTGGCTACGCCCATTTTCCAAAAATTTATAATATTCTTATTTTTCGTCTAAAAATTATTGTAAATATCAATTTTGAGTGAATTATCTTCAGTAGTTACTAAAATATCGCAGTTTTCGTATTTCTGGAAATTACCGTTATATGGGAAGTGGGCGTGGTTAAAGTCCGATTTCGCCCATTTTCAATACCAACCTACCTTGGATTAAGGGAAACCTACATACCAAATTTCGTTGAGATATCTCAATTTTTGCTCGAGTTATCGTGTACACGGACAGACGGACAGACGGACAGACGGACAGACGGACGGACAGACAGACATGGCTTAATCGATTTCTTTTTTCATCCTGATCATTTATGTATACATTTGTCTATATCTATCTCGATTCGTTTTGGCTGTTACAAACAACCGTTATGTGAACAAAATTAATATACCCTTGTGCACAAGTGCGTTCGGGTATAAAAATTACAGCATTTTCAAACCCAGATTCCAACTTATTCGGTTTAAGGGCTCATGGAAGCAGCGCCTGTTCACCAGTAGGTGCGGCTGCAAGCGGGCGTCTGTCTTGGAGCAAGCGACTCACTATATAAACGTGTATTTGGTTGCGAAACCATCCCAGAAATGGCGTTCAATAACTGACGTTTGCCGATTTCATCGACATCATCGGTAACAAACACCGCGAAGTCTGTTCTGTATTTTCCAAATTGGATAAGAAAGCAAACGAATGGGTTTGGTGGTAAACGAGGCCAATATGAAGTATCCCCTGTCATCAAGCAAACAGTCAACGCATTCACGCCTTCTTTTACTTGGGAACCACCATTAACATCGATAATAATGTCAGCATAGAAATCTCTTGCCAACAAGTGCTACTTTGGACCGAGTTGGAAGTTCAGATGTAAAGTCCTCTCTCGACGTACGAAAACCACTCCCTATAAGTCACTCATCAGGGCCGTGCTGGTATATGACGCGAAGGCATGGACACTGAAAACATCTGATCATGCGGCTCTTGGAGTTTTCGAGAGAAAGATTTTGCAAAGACGATGGAACGATGAGCTATATGAGCTTTACTACGACATGGACATAGTGCAGCGAATTAAAATACAACCGCTCTGCTGGCTTGGCCATGTCGTTCGAGTGGACTGGTGGTAGCAGACGAAGAGGGAGGCCGCCACAGCGATGCAAAAACCTAGTGGAGAAGCACTTTGCTTCACTTGGCATTTCCAATTGGCGTCAGTAGGTACAGAATATAAGCGACTGGTGTGCTTTATTGAACTCGGCCAAATCGCTTAGGCGATTATAGGGTCAAAGAAACAAAGTCGAAATTGTTTCCGTTATTAGTTTCTTTCGCTAAATCGCTCAAATTACGCACTGTACGCGGTTGGGTACTCAAGATCGTGATCTATATGGAAAATACGTTGGGCCCAAGCGATTTGAATGAAACACCCGGAAACACTAAGAATGATGTAGTAGTCTATTTACAAAGATAATAACTGTGAGCTGGATATTTCAAAGAGGAAAAGTTAAAATCAGCTAGCAGATTAGATGAGAAAATTCGAAGCACAATGGGAGGTCTTCCATTCTGCACTAACTCTGTAAAAAGTGCCTTTGCAAAAAGTTAGTTTATACATATACATATATGTATATGTAAGTACGTGGATATCCTTTTTGGATATACACACATAGTTTTGACAACAAAGAATAACAATAATAATTATGATATTGGTGATGAATTTATCCTTTAAAAGGTGGTTCAATTCCATGAATACTCTCTGCATTCTACTAATATCGTAGCAAAGCATTTCGTTGTATTTCATTGTTTACTTTACCTTCTACTTCGATGCATGCTCAAGTTACCTACCATAAAAAAAAAACAAGTAAATAAAGAAACTATGGAAAGAGCCAACCTAAAAAGGGCAAGTTAGCTGTGTACATAGCTGGCTTCCTTAGCTGGCTTAGCTGACTGACTGACTGGCTACAGACCAAATGGCAGGACGAAGGCAAGCAATGAAAAGTGATGGCGTGTTGTGTGGCACGTTGTTGTGGCATGCATATTGCATGTAGTAAGTAATTCAAAGAAGCGTAAGAAATCTATAAAAAATTCATGTAAAATCAATATGAAATGGCATGCCTGCTGTGAGCCAACTTACTGCGGTGCCGTGCTTACCGAAATTGCCGAACCGGGCGAACATAGGGTGACGTTAGCTGTGCTATTTACTGGCGAGATGCGATTGTGCGATTCGCGCTCATGAGACTCATAAGGCGTAATATGCGCCACATAATACGGATACTACTTCCTGAATGCGCGCACATACAGACATACCAAGGTACTGAAATAAATATACATTTGTGTGTTTGCGATACCTCTGGGTGGATATTTGTAAGTAAATAGATTTGCGCAATATTTGGTATCTTTCGTTTGCAAAAATTTTTGAGAATTTTGTAATTCTATGAAATCCATCATACAAATCAAAAAGTGAATTTTGAACTTTTATTAGGTATGTCTTTTTGCATTTCAACGAAGATGTTTGTTACGTCTTGTATTATGTACTATGAAAACAGCAGCAAAGAAAAACAATCGTGAAGTGAAGACCAACAACCGCCGAGTATAAGCAAATCCTACTACATACTATGTGGTCGAATATGAGTTGCAAATATGCACATATCTGCACATACAAATGTATGTAATTCGCGTAATGAAAATAGCAGCAGCGCCTTGGAAATAAACGAGGTGTCCCTCTGCTCTCTTCCTCTCTCTGCCACAAATGTAATTGTTGCACAAACAAAGCAGTTACGAAAGGACGAAAGCAAGGATATGCATGCTGGAGTTGAAAGCAGTATCCACATACGCTTGGCTTGATTTCTCGTACGCTTTGCTGGCTTTTCTAGTCTGTGGTTGTATGAGTGGTAGGATGTACATGTGTATGTATGTATGTATGTATGAAGGGGTCTGTTGCTGGCAACACTCACTGTCGGACGCAGTCAAAATATGTCAGCTGTGCTTGCTCGAGCTGAAAGGGGACTAACGAACAGAGGGACTTGCAAGTAGAGTGAGTTGAAATGAATATTTTTTGTTGTTTAGGTTTTATTTGCGACATAAATTTGCATTTTTATATGTTTTGTGTAAGTAAATTAGAGAATTTTGTTTGTGAATATGATGAGGAAGCATTCAGCTGCAAATACAATATTTAAATTTTTTCACACTTTGTCATCTTAATATAAATAAGATTATAGAAGTATTTATAAGGGAAAATATTTTAGAACATGCTGCTTCCTGCAGACAATATAGAAAAAAAAGTTTTACTACAGCTAAATTAAATGTTGTGAAATAATTTTTTTATTTGTCAGACTAGTTCAGAACAGGATTGCGTGATTTAAATCTGTTTTGATTTCAAATACGCTATTAAATAATTAAGAAATATTTTAGCTATTGTTTTTTTTTGTAGTTTGATTCATTGTACAAATAAAAAAAAGTAAGTGCGCCTGGGCCACACTGGAGAAGTGCAACTTACGTTACTTATCTATTTTGTCTCATAACCAATGTATACATACACCCATCTGCTTTTGCTTAAACTGGAATGCCGGTCTCCGCAGATCGACTTAAGGAAACAGGTATACTGCGGCAAAAATCAAGGTTGTCAAACACGAAAATTTGCCCCTTACCACAAGGCGATGCTGACACAAATAGCGCACTTACAGGCATCGCCTGCGCAGGGCCACCCAGTCTGTAGACCAAAATTACACTTTTTGGGATCTAAAATAAGCTTTGTGTAGAAAGAATCATCTTGGAGTCTGTTGAAGAAGGTAAGTTGGAGTTTAGGTTGTCCAGAATCTCTCGATATGTGATTAAACACTATTCAATAGTCACCCCACCAATTCCAAACAATGAAACATTTTGGTCTGATTAATACATTTCCGACGATTGCAATCTGAGTAAGCTGTTTCTAAAACAACTACCATGATATGATGATATCATATACAGAGTATCCTAAACGGGCAGAATAGATCCAACGTATCAAAGTGGCTCTAGTTAGCCCTGGTTAATCAGCTAGCGACGAGATATCGACCTATACTATTCCAAAAGTCCAGATTTAAATGTTTGGACCCTACTGGAGCTGAGTTTAGCATAACGAGTACATCTGTTTGAAATGATTTTGAGAATAAGGCCTTTTTAAACAGAGGTAAGAAGTTAGGCGGAAAGATTTGTTAAAAAAGAATGACATAAAACAAGTATATTTTGAGGTAGGGAAAGACTTTTTTTGTTCATTTATCAAGACAGAATGCTACTTTCCTGTCCTCGGGCGACACTTTGTGAGCATCTTAGCATTACAATATTGGTGCACACCACAGAAGCGTGTATGATGGCTTCATCTGATGCGACTTACTGGAGCAAAAAACAATGAGCCGAAGAGAGCATTCCACAGCTTCACTGGTTAGCTTTCGCCGTACGATTGGATAACTGAACTGCGATCTAAAATGTGATGGAGGGGTAATAAAATAATGGGAAGGAATTCTCTAAAATGAAAAAACGAAGTGGAGAAGGGTTTGGTCTCAGTTTGTGTATTTCAATTTAATTCCAAAAGTGCTTAAATAATGCTTTATTAGGACATAAAAAGATAGACGCCGAAAATAGTATTGCAGATTGCTCACGCTGTTTGTTCAGCCATTAAATAAAGATAACTTTAAATTACGAAGGTTTCTGACATAAGGTGTACTGGAGCTTACCTTACCGTTTGCAACAGACTCCGAGTATGTTTTTATAAGCACCAGTTAGGCCTGTCTGTCGAGAGAGAATGCCCAATATTTCAAATAAAAAATTTGCATAAATACTACATATTCATACGCGTATGCGCATATGAATGTAGCTACATTTGTCTGCATAATTTATAATGTACCCACTGCTATCCCCAGTTTTGTCTGGATCTCGCTGTTATCCTTGCCACCACCAAATCACCTCTTCCCAAAAAGGGTGCCCGTTGCGTTATTTTCGTGCCTTATTGTAAACGTGTATTGAGGCGTAGGCTGATTTTTCAAAAGCGATTTGCATTTTATTGTTTGTCGACACACCCGGCTTGGTCCCCATTTTTATATACGTACATACATAGGTACATGCATATATACGTATGAGGATAAAGTGTACAACGTCTACGATTCCAGCAGTGTAACGCGCCTTTTCCTTCAACGTCTGTTTGCCTGATTTAATTCGCACAAAGCAGTTTTTCATCTTTTACAAAATCACCGCGCAGCATGTGAAGATGCAGAAAAAACGAGAGAAAAACAAGCAAATCTATGAACCTACGTGTAACTTAAAAGGTAAGTAAGCACGCACATATGTATATATGTATGTATGTATGTAAGTATGAGAAACTGCACACATCACTCATTGGTGCTGCCTAAAGTTTAAAAGGATTGGGCTGTGCGCTGCAAACTCTCTGCATCCGTTTTTTCCTAAATCAAACAATCTGAATCCGACACAACCTTACATCTAAACAGCTATGACAGACAGCCCCTGTGACGACTGGCACAAATCGAAAGGGGGATCATTTGACAATAAATTTAGTCTGCTTTTGCAATTTTCAAACATTTTGCTTTGATGCAACGCTAATAGCATGTGTAAGGGGCGCAACGTAAAGAAAAATTAAGCGTTTCATAAAAACTGGCACAAGCGCTTGACATCTTTTATTTAGATTGAATTTTTCATTTTAAGACATACGATTGACTTCATTTCTTTATCGCTTGAGTTCGAGGTTTGAGGAGGGCGTGAGTCAAAAGTGTTTGAAATCTATAAATTAACTAAAGTAGATTAAAAGTTGTAACATATCTTTGGTTTAGAAGTTGGTGCTCGTGGAAATTTGTGTGCGTGAAATTTTTGGATGACTGTTACTTACAAATCTTAAGACCGTCGTGGTGGCCAGAGCTTGTGAACATGAAGTACTTATTAAATACCGGAAAAGACCAAGCTAGTCTTTAAATTGCAAGTCAATCTTCCACCATTTCAGGCCACGTCTACTAAGAAGAATGATAAAACACGGGAGTTAATGAGGTCTACCTTGAAGGTGGTGTGCTTTTCTTTTGTCCTGGAGCTTGGTAATTGATTTCTTACATGACACTCTTAACAACCCTAAGATCTACGCCTTGAGCTATGCAGAGGGATAAGACCTGGGTTACCTTGCCTCGCAGACAGTTTTAGCTCTTCCACCTTCAGTCATAGAAATCACTGGTTAAAAAATTTGTGAATATTTCACTGGATTAAAATGGGAGGTATTGAGAGTTACAAATGCGCTAAACTCATATTGACTTCAATCTCAAGAGGTTATAGCTTGGTATCTGCCGGCATGGCAGATGAGGCTGCAGATAACATGTGTGGTTGAAGACTGATCGAAAATACTTGATTATCTTCGACAAACAAGGCAACACTTTTTGACATTCTAGTATCGAAAGGTGTGAGTTATCCGGCATTTGACTTCTTTTNGGCTTGGTATCTGTCGGCATGGCAGATGAGGCTGCAGATAACGTGTGTGGTTGATGACTGATCGAAAATACTTGATTATCTTCGACAAACAAGGCAACACTTTTTGACATTCTAGTATCGAAAGGTGTGAGTTATCCGGCATTTGACTTCTTTTAAACCGACCAAAATAAACCGAAGGTAATTCGCTCTTCCACTCCGCAAAGCAACATGGCAAAAAAATATAGAAGAAAGTTTTTTCTTAACGGGTCCCTCCCCGTTGTGTAACAACATCAAAGCGAACACTAACATACATATGTGTAAGCGCCAATTTTCTGCTTCTATATATAAATACGCCACAAGAAAATTTTGCAATCCCTTTTTTGAAGGCACCGTTCGCTCTATTTCAATGAAACATACACCGATTTAAAGGATATAACTTCCTCTAATCCAAAAATGTTAATCCTGATACGTAGGGGGCGTGACATCTGATAAATAGACTAAAATGTGAAAAACACTATGTCTCTAAAACTAATTAGGGGAACTGAAACTAAGCACAGATGCATAGATTTTAAATACCCTACTTACGGCGAAAAGTGGTAGATTTTGGAAAAGGGGGCGTGGCACCTCCCATACAAACTGAAATTCTCCTATCGCTTTTCCCTTGATCCGCTTATGCTAACGTTCTGAAATTTAACACAGCCACATATGCTATCAATACCGTACTTATGGCGAAAGCTGGAAGCTATTGGAAAAGGGGCATGGCACCGCCCATACATACTGAACATCTCCTAACGCTTTTCTCTGGAACCACTTACGCCAACNTGATCCGCTTATGCTAACGTTCTGAAATTTAACACAGCCACATATGCTATCAATACCGTACTTATGGCGAAAGCTGGAAGCTATTGGAAAAGGGGCATGGCACCGCCCATACATACTGAACATCTCCTAACGCTTTTCTCTGGAACCACTTACGCCAACGTCCTGAAATTTGACACAGCTACATATGTTATCAATAACCGAACGTATGGCGAAAAGTGGTGTGTATTCGAAAGGGAGATTAGGCACCTCGCATACTGAATGCAATTTCCATATCGCTTATACTTACCCGTACCGTACTTATGGCGAATAACGGAAAAGTACCGTGACACCGCCCATACAAACTGAAATTCTCATATCGCTTATCTCTGGATAGCGTCCTGAAATTTTACACAGCGACATATGCTATCAATGCCGTACTTACTCCGAAAATTGGTAGATTTTTGAAAAGGAGGCGTGGCACCTCCCATAAAAACTGAAATTGTCATATCGCTTTTCTCTGGAACCGCGTATGCTAACGTCCTGAAATTCGACACAGCCGCATATGCTATCAATACCGTACTTACGGCGAAAGCTGGAAGCTATTGGAAAAGGGGCGTGGCACCGCCCATACATACTGAACATCTCCTAACGCTTTTCTCTGGAACCACTTACGCCAACGTCCTGAAATTTGACACAGCTACATATGTTATCAATAACCGAACGTATGGCGAAAAGTGGTGTGTATTCGAAAGGGAGATTAGGCACCTCGCATACTGAATGCAATTTCCATATCGCTTATATCTGGAACCACTTATGATAAATAAGGTAATGGAATTTGATACACTATATACGTTTAAGATGGCAATAATCATTCAATTGGGAACCATTTCCTACCAGATTTTAACATTCATTGAATGATTGTTAATTTGTGTAATGATTTTTGAAAGGATCAGTGTGTTTGTCTTCCGTTAGGTGGCGCAGCGATTGAGAGTAGAGATGGGCATGGGACTAAATATTAAGTCCCGATCCTGCCCATCCCGAAATTCAATTTTTAACTTCCGAACCCGCTCATTCCGACGTTTTTCAGAATTGTACCACGGGCCCGGGGGCCACGAAATCTATCTCTAAAAAAATTCACATGTCTTTCAAATTAATCTTAAATAAACAAATTTTATGAAATATCTGGCATCCTCCAATTATTATTTTTTTTTTGCTTTGCTGTTTGTTTTCGTCTCAATAAAACATAAAAATAGCATATTTTATAAAAAAAATTTAAGGAAGATTTTCTGAATTTGCGGAAGTTGCGGTTTTATCGGAAGTATCGGGGAGGGATTTTGATCCCGTTCCGTCCGTGGGTCCCGATATTCCGTGCTCATCTCTAATTGAGAGCTATCCTTAAAATGTATGGTCGATTTGCTTCATCTTTAGAAATATGCTAGCAACATAAAATTTGGTGCAATTCGGTAGCCCAATCATGTGATGAAAAAATATTGGGCTTTAGGCCCAATCTTGACAAAAGCCCGTGTAAAACCGCCGTTAGAGAAGGAAATATTATATTTTGTTTTACACCTTCGAGGTACTTAACCTCCACCGATTCTGATGAAAAGAATGAGGAGTTTATGCAGATGTTGGCAATTTAGTTTTAACGGTCCAAGGGGCTCTCAGACCAATATAATCGAAAAAAGTATTTACAGTCTGGATTGGTATTTGTTTAACATAAATAATAGTCAGTGAGAAACCGTTAGGCATCTCGTCTATACATACAAATACATACATATGCATATTTTTTGTAAATGAAAATTGAGGTTCCTTTCTCGGTATAATTTCAAAAGCTACTAAGAAATTTTTTTAAGTTTTCCTATAAATTCGCTATAAATTTTGGTTGTGGACTTCAAAATCGTCATTAGCATAAAGGAGTCAATATTGGTGATAAGCAAAATTTAAAAGTGTATGAAAAAATGTCGAAATTCGACAACTGGGAGATACTCGTTATAATTAAATTGGAACAGGCCGATATCTGTACATAATAGGTGTTAAAGAAAAACTAATGTGGGGGGTCTTTATTAGAGCACCAGAAGCCAAATCAACCACTTTTAGAATTTTTGTCTGTCTGTCTGTCTGTATGTTTGCACGTGCATCACTCGAAAACGAATGCATGGAATTGAATGCAGTTTTCACCGATGTATCGCTGCATCCGATAGGACGACCGATTTCGACCGAATAATTTTACCGTCCGAATTGATGCCTACACTTAACCAGATTATTTGCCGACCGTATTTGTACACGCAAATCTAGGTTTCATCACAATTTTGTAAGCAGTGACATATTTTGATACATTTTAATTGACATACTTGAAACATGTGATTTTATATGTAATTTTTTTGTTTTTGCACCCAATAAGTTAATTTTTCGCAGTCCATTTTGGTACTTTTCACCTGACACCGGATGAGAAAAAGAAACATGTTTGAATTTATCGTCACTGACGGACTTCGGCCGATGTCGGTTCAGTTATCGGTTTATGTGTGAGAGCACAAGTGTTTGTTCATAACGCCCGCATATAGCCGAAATTTGGTGTCCGATATGAAAAAGAATGTCTCATATATGGTCCTATTACATGCTACTAGAAAACTCGCTAGGTGGTGCTGGAGTAGAGTTATTTATAAAAATCATATTTATTAACCGATTTCGTTCGAATGTTAAATATGAGCTATGTACCTGTATGATGGAAAATTCTTTTGATAATAATTAACCCGATGAGTACCGCTGGAGTCGAGGTTGAAATTCATAACATTTGTAAGTTTGTCTGACGCTCTCATGTACGATCATGCGATCTGGCATCTACCTAGAAATCAGTTCATAAATATTACCACGAATTGTAAAATTGGCGAATTAACAAGGAAAGATCACCGTAGGTATATCAATTGCTCCATTTGAAAGATATTCAAGAGATCACATGACTCATTTAGCCAATGTACCGGAAAACTTTTCATCCTGTGGGACAACGAGGCTTCTTGGCCCTCCTATAACAGGAAACGCACTTCTGTGCTCTTGAATTTCGTTATAAGAACTTTTATTGGCATCCGCACCGCACCAATGTTGTAGTTGCAAGATCATAGAAAAAGATTACGCATGCTTGGCAGAGCTTTCACAGGTGGAAATAAGACCATTGGTAAAGCTCATGACACTGAAAGGGATTGGTATTCCATATGGTATCACAGCGTTACTATTATTGGCCTATGTGTGAGGAGGATACTGCGTCTTAGTGGTTTAAACTTGAACCAAAAATTTTGACTTTACAGCCTATTTTTGCTTTTAAACGCTCTTTTGCATTGGCCAACGCAAAAGTTCTTATTAGGCGCCGCGAAGTAAGCTAGCTAGCTAGTTGGCTAGTTATTAATACAAATAAGCTATATTTAAAACAACTAACAATGGCTCGAAACAAGTGCAATGGAATAATTCTGGTCTACAGTCTCTGCGTGGGCAAATATGTTTTGTGTAAAAGAGATAAGTAAATATTTGTCGGTTACACATTTGCTAGCGCTTGTCCTAGCTGATCCTGAGATTTGTGGTATGCGCCTTGATTTTGCCACACAAAGTGGAGGAACCTAAAGTTTTATGCCGCCTCCGAACCCCAAATGGTTTTAATGAGAAGCATTTTTGCCATTGCCTGCTGAGCGGCAACCACTATCAGAAAAAAATGTTTTTTTTTATGTTTATCTGTACCTACCGAATAGTAGTGCGCACCATCGAAACAGAGCGTTGTAGCGGTGGCTGCTACAATAACGTCCTATGAGGAATTGCTTCGATAACAGGGTTTTTTGTGTTCTTTCTCCGCCACCTTCTGACTTTCTTCGTGCAGGTGATCTCCGACGACATAAATGGTAGCCTGTAACGGTACGAAGAGCTAAATAGGTTCCAGCAAATTTGTAAGCTTCCCGGTCCTGCCAAACAAACTGGCGCTGCGTAGTTTGCCAGTGACCGGTCGATCGATTTGTATTTTATAAGCGGGGTCTCCCTGTTCACTTGCTATAGGTGACTGACTTTTGAGATGGTTGATCGTTGGTATCTTAGAGGCATCGACGCTGACATCTAGTCCATGGTTGGACTCCTTAGTCCGGCTGGTAAAACGTGTGGGAATTTATTTTGCGGAAGAGATGTTAAGTTTTCTGACTGATTTTTCCAAAAAGGCTGTCGATATTTTGGTCCGTTTTTATAATCGTATAATCATCAGCGTGGCTCATGGAGTTAACTCCAGCCAGTTCTTCTATATAGGGATTAAAACGGGTCGGGTGGAGTACGCTTTGAAGGACAAGCTGCATTGCGAAATTTACCTGATGATTGGCGTTCACACTTATACCTGGTTATTCATGGCTCATACGAATTCGAAGCGAGGACGCTAGACGTCTTGACAAATGGTCGCATGATTCACCGTGCCTTCGACTGGTCAACTAGGACTAGGACCCCGCTTATCATTGTGGTGATGATGTTCAAGGCCATGCTGGTGTTCGGCTAGTTTTAGGCACTTCGTCGGGCTGGGAGGGGTAGTAGAAATAAATCATCATTGACTTCACTTTTTAATTCTCCAAACGCGATTTTAAGGGGTTTGGCTTGGTTTCGAGAACGCATTGAAAATACCACATACCACCTATGCCATTAAAAGGTTTAACCTGAGCAATTGTCAGTCAGTGACTTTGTAACGATCGTAATTAAATTATTAGTCAACCAACTTTTGTGAAAGTCAGGTAAATAGGAAACTTTATAACACGCCGAATTTTCAAATTATTTGGTCTCGGCCGAAACCGGCGAAAGGTTAAATTGTGAAATGAGAAGATGAAAAAGGTTTACCTGATCAATTAAACTGACCTAATTGCATAATTGAAGTTTATATTTTATTTGCATTTCTGGGCCCTTACATCAGACATTTCGATTCCTCTGGTTCAAGTACATAAATACATATTTTTCAAACTTCTTTTAACCATTTGTTCGTTTGCTCAATCTTAAAAAACTTGGAAGTAATTTGTCACCATATGGGCCGCAGTGCTTAGAAAAATAAGCACGTTCACGTTAATGGTCTCATATTTATATTATTTTCCTCATTAATGCTGCTCGCTCCGTTGCTCGCGTGCAAAATCGTCAACTTATTTGCTCGAAAACACTTCAACCGCGCACCATACATTTTTTCTCAACTCAACAATGATTTATTCCATTGCCACTTATCAAACTACCTATAGTTCTAAGGTACTTTTCATAGTTCCCCCCGGTTGAGTGACGGCGCGGCGGCCAGACGAAGCTGAAGTGAAGGGCAAGTAACTAGAATCAAAATTTATATTCATATCCGCATTTGCTTTCAAAGTGCAACATAAAATGGGGAAAAATCTGGGGAGTGGAGGAAAATGAGGCAAACGGTGGGTTGTGCACATCGTTAACAACGCTGCCGACTAACTGCATTTCTACAACGTGGCATGTAACTCGTGCAACGCATACAACATTCATCCAACCTCTTACATGTAGACGACATACACACTTACATAGACAAAAGACAATCAGATTCAGCGCTCGAGTTGTCGCCGCTATTAAAAATGCAGACCTACTTTGCTCGACAACTTGTGAATCGTGCCGCTGCGCGCGCTTTATATTGGTCTGGGCTGGTATCGTCTCCTTCCGTCTCGCCTCTTCTAGTCTGTCCTGAACTAAGTTAAGCCGCAGCGAAGTGCAATCAAGTAAGTTTAGCTGGGCTCATTGGGGTTGCGGCACAAGCGAATGCAATGAGAGACTTGGTTTCAAGGGCTGGGTGGGTGTATGGCAGGGTTCGACCTGTTGGTGGCGTATGAAATGCATAGTAGACAATGGTAGCAGCGTATGGTGCGCTCTTTAGCATAGAAATGAATGATGATTCCCTGGTTGCTGCGCTCGCTGGCTGCGCTAAGCTTCCCTGCTGCTGTATTTCTCTAATAATTTCTTTAGCGCTGTGACTTCGATTCTACGCCGCCGGTATTGAAGAATAGGGTGCGAGCGCTTAGAGGTGCTGCGGTAGGAGGAATGCGACTGGTGATGGACGATGGATGCATAGATGGGACATAACTTCTTCACATTTGTAAGTGTGGGCAGCCCTTTTTTTGCTTTGTTTTATGGTTGTGAATGCCTTATAATTGGCTCACTTTGAGGTCAGATATTGCGCAGTTCTTCATCAAACCTTGCGTCTTGTGTCTCGGGTATGCTGTCAATCTTAGATTATTTTCATATTTGTCTACACTTGTGTTTATCAACGCCAGCATCGCGTGGTGTCTTTCTCACCGCCTTTAAAAAATCTTAGTTGCACTAAACTCTGCAGATATGCACACTGATTACCTACTTGTCAGCTCATTCCGCAGGCGGTGTATTTAAAACATGCCCTCTCCTTTTCGACAGCCCCCTCATTTGTGATTTTTTTTTTGGCGACTAGCCCACGTTACCATCTAGTCTTGCAATTCTCTGCTTCAAGTGCCGTTTACCCTTTTTTCATTTTGCACTTTATGCCTAGTTTGCTACCTTGCCTTGTGCGAGGAAAACTTTTTATTTCATTTTCTTTGGTCTCTTTCGCTTCAGCTACCGGAAGATATTCTCGCCTGGCTAGTAGTTTCATTTGCACAACATTTAACTGAATTCACCTCGAGGTGCTGGGCGCTTTGGTGCGGCAAATGCATTTACTCGGTCACATTTGCTGCTTCTGCAAGTCGAACGAGTACATTACAGCCAGTTGGGCTTATTCTTTTTTACGCTCTTCAATTAATTCATGACATTTTTTGCTGGCTACACTTTTCGGACTGCTTGGGCATTCATAAGGCTTAAATGATTTCACTATGGATCAGTGTGTATGAAAGGAGAGTGTTGAGAGTTGAGGTGCTTTGGTCAGCTCATAGGCATATATATCGGCCTATAAATCGCGATGCCTGCGGTGCAATTTCCAGATCTTTAAAATAAACGAATGTCTCATGGTGGTTGTCTTCAATGACCTGTTATTGATTAACTCTGACCCATATTTACTTATCCGGATCAATCGCTGGGAGTTTAATATGGGGACCATTCTGAATAAAAGTGAGCTTAGCAACCTAGTTCAATCTCCAATGCGGTTATTTTTTGTTACAATTTTACATGGAATTGATCTGATTGATCTTTATAAACGCGCCGATAATTGGGCATAGGCTTTTAAAATACAACTTTAATGATAACTATTAGAAATATTTAAATGACTTGATTTGAGGGTTGATACCTAAGTCAGTACAATTAAAGGGGATATTTCTTCTATCCTGCTCTTGATGTTCATCATCAACGCCATTCAGGCCCTCTGTAGATTTTATGTGGACACGCACAGTGTAAAAGCTCTCCTTGAGCATCACTTATCCATATACTATAGCTTTGATGCTATCGTCTAAAGCACTGATGGGCACTGCCTTGCCCGCGGGCAATGCTTTTCTATACATTTTGTATAGGCGCGAGCAAGATAAAAGCTCTCTCTGCCCAACGCTGGTCTAAAGTATTATATCCGGAATATATAATTCCTAGCGGAGTTGAAGATAATAGCGAAACTTCTCTCAGCAAGCTACGTGACTGTAAAACTGTGATGGGCACCGCGGGCAAATCTGTTTTAAGCTTTCTATACATTTTGTATAGGCAAGTACAGAGTAAAAGCTCTCTCTGCGCATTTTAGAGTCAATAGGACCCAAATTTTTTAATTCCCAGAAATTGTATGTACAGCTATGAAATAATCATCGAGCACTAACAAAAAAAGGTGTTCCGTATATCTTATGCAGCAATTGCATGATAATTTTTAAGAAATTAATTAATTATTCCAGGTTTTCTGTTTTTTTTTTATTAAAGAATTCAAAAACCATCAGAAACTAACAGGCCTATCGAGAAGTTGTGCCTATAAGATTTATGGAGAATTCTATTACTTTTCATTTGCACCATTCACATTAAGATTGTTCAGTTACTTCGTAAGACATACTTATAAACGTGTTGAAGTAGAACCACTTTTTTAAGCTGCATAACGGTAAATTTCAAATATCAAGAAAACTTTTTCATAGAAAGAAGTCAACTCGATTTTCAGAATTAGCGAGCAATTCTACATGGGAATTGGATAGTGGCATCCAGTGCCCATTTTTGCTGTAAACCAGTGTAATCAAGGAATTATTTTCAGCGAATACGAAATATAAGTAAAAAGATGCATTTCTAGTTTTTAAATGGCCAAAAATTTATGCAAAGTCTTTATATAACATAACAAATAGTTATAGTCTAGTTTATTAAAAACGAGAAATTTAAGTACATTTTTTAAATGTCAAAAATTGTTCGTATAGCTCTACCAAGAATTACAGCGGATGACGTTAGTGCGGTCGGCGGTAAGTGAACAGTTGTAAAGTTACCGTAGTGAAATCCGTCAGAGTAAACACAATTGCGGCGCACGACAGTTGTCAATTTGATTTGGAATTTATCATGAAAATGAAATATTGTTTCGGTACGTTCGTGTGTGTAGATTTGGATGAAAACATTGCCAAACTTGTGAAAATAATAGAAACTACTACAATCAACACTCAACCAACATTTTGCCGTCCCCACTGGGCGGTAAAAAAGGACATAAATTAAAATTAACCGAAAAACGTCGACAGTAAAACCGCTGCCGCCGCAATTTTGAGCAATTCCATATGCCTTTGTGAGTTTTAAATTTGACAGCGGTTAACCGTCGACCGCTTTACCGGCGTCCGCTGCAATTCTGGGTAGAGCTTAAACCTACGAAATATTAGTTGTGTTTAAAGAAACCGAAAAAAGTGCAGAACAGCTCAAGTTAGAAACACTCTCATGAAACACTTTTCAGGCAGAAATTCTCAAAACAGTTGATTGCACAAACAGTTGAGCAAGTTCGAGCGAGAAAAATCCTCATGAAACACAATTTTGTGAGATATCTTAACCTGGTGTAACCTAGAGCAGCTGATTAAAAACAACTATTTACATACGTACATAAGAAAGAAATAAAATCGGATCCTTAAACTAACATTCAAAACAGTGCTCGTACGCAAAACAAAAACAAATTTAAATCCGTATATCTCGAAAACGGTTAGGTTTTGGTCATTATTTCATATAATCAAATTAATCAGAAATGACTGAAACAATAATACCCTTAAGTATCTAGGGCGACTTTCGCGGCAACCCTGTATAGTACCAACACATATATGTATGTACATATGTATATGTATTACAAATTTTGTGAGAGTGTATGCTATATGATTGTAGATTGGCAGAGTCCCGATATGTGTAACGCAAATGTGCTAATTACACACTCACAATCCACACAATTCCGCTGGATTAACAATAATTCGGCTGAATGGATGACCCAGGCATAAACCGGCGAGTAAGTGAATGAAAATGCAAGCGTTTAGAATGGCTTTTAAGGGTGTGGATGGTAGGATAGATAAATACATAGATAGTAACACTTTACCGGCAACTCCAATCAAACAACCAAGGATGTTAAATTATGGTGATTTCGTTTTTTCCAAAAAATGTTGCCCTTGCCCGGTGCAAAATGTGTTTGATGTTACACTCAACCATGTAAAAAGGTACGTTTTTGCCTTCTTGTCCTTGTCTAGCTCACGCATTTTATAACATTGTCCTTTTAAACAACCATCTAATTTTGAGTGCAACCATCTCCCCTGACAAAGCTTCACAGGGCAGAGAATGTGCCTTTTTTGCCTTACAAGAGTGTGAAATTTTAAGAAACGAACACGCAATTTTTCCACCCTTTGCCTTCAATTTAGAATTGAACACGAAAAGAGAAAGGGGCAATCAAAACTCAAAATTTTTTGGTAGGAACGAAATCACCATTAGAATCGATAGGGAATTCATACATATATATATTAGGGCGGAGTAATTTAATTTCGAAACAAGTGTATGGCATATTCGAATTCTACGTTCGATTCTTAGCGAAAATGGAGAACAAACTACATATATACCAAAAATGACGTTTGACCCTCCCAATTTTCAAGAGCAAAATCAGGGTATTATACTTTTTTTTTAACGAAATTAATTTTTCATTTACAAAATTTTTTGTTTTCTTCATACCATATACTGCTTTTGCTTTTGAAAATTGGGGTAGTCAAAGGTCATTTTTGGTATATAGTTTGTTCGCTATTTTTGCTTAAAATTAATCGTAGAATTTGAATTTGCTATACACTTTCTTCGAAAATTTAGCTCCGAACAAATTGCTCCAGAGTTGCCAACTCCAAAGGCCCGAAAATCCCATTCTGCTCTCAGAAATACCCTGATTATCCCATTTTAAAATTCGAAAATCCCATTTACATTTGTATGAATATTAAATATTAAAAGTTTATAACAACAATTTATGTATATAAAGAGTATTTATAGCAGCCAGCACATGGCCTTATGGTTGTCTCTACGGCTAGAAACACAGCCGTAATGCGATTAAGTATGTCTGATACAGTATTTTTATTAAGTTAATAGCAAATTAAATTATATTGAAGGCAAGAATTACAAAAATAATTATTCAAAAAGAGGGTAAAATTTATTTTTATACTTAACTTGCAAATTACTCGTCACGTTTGAATGCCCCATATTTGTTTGAATACAAAGATGTAACAATGACTGCAAATAAACACAAGTAATTTTTAATCAAAAAACATAATCGACTGCAATTGTCATATAAAAATGTAATATTATCGTTAATTTCTTCATGATCCAATGATCGGATTTAAACCAAATTAGTATGGGGCCACCTGTGAGGTAACACCTTTTCTTTAAAAAATTATATTATTATGGTCCAAAGTTATGCGGTACCATACATACAAAAGAAATACAGTATATTTTGCTTAGCTGCACATCCTTCTTTGCACGAAAAACTTGTGCACGTAACCGAAAAAGGCACTTAAGCGAATTTTCTTTACTACTTCAATGAGGAAGGTATCCGAATCCCTATGAAACCAAATATTGGCGGAGCACTTACCATGTAGAAATTACTGGAAGCGAAATTTTTACCGAATGTTATCTTATTATCTATATAACTACATAAATTGATAGCCATTTTCGTTGTTCTGGGAGATGAGCAAAATAAATAAAAGGTTGTAAAATTAGGTAATTGTAGGGCCAGTGCAGGTAAACGTAATACTTTCATTGATAATTGATACTAGTCGCACAATTTTTAAGGCAGGTATCGCCAATGTGCAGGTATGTTGAATGCATCTATCGGAGCAGTTTCCTTATAAATGTTAAAAATAATGCTTTTGATGCGCATTTTGGGGTAGGTATCTTAAATGTGCACTTAAGCATAGAGGCAGCAAAGCAAAATATACTGTACTCCGATGAATTGATAACCTTCTCCTTTCGACCATAAACTCTGGCTATACAGCAATCGCTAATATCACAGATATACATAAATATGTACATAATCATTATTTACTGGCTCTACAACTAGGAACTAAGTACTATCAAAGTACACCACAACAGAATTAAGTTTATTTAGGGCCCCTATTATGGTTCACAACTCAACTTAGCTAAGTTGTATCTAAGACAACTGAAATTGTATACTACTCAACTATTTATTGCTATTGCCGTTCACAACTGTTTTCAATTAACTGTAGCCATTGAAAAACTCGGAAATTCGATACAAATTAAGATATTTTAATAAAATTATGTTATTTTAGGACCAAATTCACAGTGCGTAGTTAACTCCGAATCGGCAGTTAACTACCTATTTTCAGTACAAAATGATAAAGATATTAAAATAACTAAAAGCAAAAAAATGGAATCCAGTTACGATTTATGTTTTACAGATGAGCCCGAGGATGCTGGTGCCAGACAACTGACAGACAACTACGTTTTCAAAGTTGAGTTGAGTTGTGTCCCACAATACCAATTTACCACTTACAACTCAACTATCTTCAAAGTTGTGAATCATAATAGGGGCCAACTATAACGACGGATGTCGAAAAAGATTTTCGAATTAAATATTTATTCAATAATTCTGTGGTAATTTTTGATTGATAATGTAAAAGAGCATTAAGGATTGAAATAAAACTTCATTTGGGGTATTCACAACGGTGTCGAAAGTATTGTATGTATGTCGTAACCTTAAACGAAGGGTTCGGCTGGTACCATAAACGTCTTATTCTGAATTTTTACAGTGTTAAAGAATAGTTCGTTGTCGTTTTTGTGTCCTATAAAGATTTATTTGAGCTTTTAATGTTTACGACATATAACAATACGACACATACGATACCGTTGGGAATACCCCCAATTGATTTAGCTTAATTAAGAGCAGAGGTTTATTTGTTGAGCTTTGTAAAGCAGTTAGAACCATTTTGTATGCATATTTTAGCCAGCCATGATTATGTGTATACATATGTATGTAGTACATTGAATATATGTTTAACGCTTTAATAGGTTACGGAGTTTAAGAAATCTGCCCAGCTAGCTTGTGCAATAACAATACCCAAAGTCAAGGCCTCAAAGTTGTTTTGAGGTGCGTGCACACCCTATGTATTGTATATTTGCAGTTATGTTAAATGTGTACAAATGTACATATGTATGTATGTCTGCATCTCACACCGAAAGCAACAGTGAATTGGATAGTGAAAAGCAGCAAGAACGGAAATGTTGGTAATAGGTGTATTAAAAGAGAATGACTGACAAATAGCACTAACACCTTCACAAAATCAAAAGGCCGTTATGCAAAAAAGGCAACAAATTCACTGTTCTAAATTGTAGCAACCTACTAGAAGTGATAACTTGCAGCACGAAAATATGTAAAAAGTGTAGAGGTCCGGTGAGTCGATGGTGCATGTTTTAAGCCTGGCAGGGAAATTGAATGTGGGCGAGGGAATATGATCAAACTAAGTAGTATACGTGTAAATATGTAAGTTGGTGCATGGAAGCTAATACTTAAATGTGCACAACTGTGAATTATACAGCACTGTGATGGAAATAAAGTTGACTGCATTTAATTGACATTTTTACGCTATAAGGGTGGAGGATATCCGCGGAGACAGCGTTAGCTTGCCAACAAAAAGCAAAGGGGTTGTCAATGGTTTTTTCATAAGTGTACATACATACATATATCATATATATTTATTAGGAATGTTAATTTTTTCGCTTTTTACGATCCCGGGACTTTCGAGATGTCGTTATCACAATTTCGGGACTGATCCCGGGATTCAGATATTCATTACTTTTCAACAACTGAAATCGAAAAAGTTACTTTTATATTGTTTGAGAAGCTCTCCTACCATAAAGGCTGCATTTCTTTATTCATTCTGAACGTTTGGAATAAACTTTTTTGTTTACTTATTCTTTAGAACGTTCCTGATGATATGTCAACGTATATTTCAAACGCATTCTGTTTATTCCGGCTGTGAAATGGGATTATCCGGAATGTATAAAGAAACGCAGCCAAAATAAATAATAAATAAATGGGTTTGAAATCTACTTTTTAATTTAAAGTGGCGTTTTTATTTTTTCTCTCTGACGCACATTAGGTCAAATGATTCATTTGGCTGTGCGAAAGTCCAATTTCGTAAAGGCAGTTTTACATTATTTTTTGTTGCCATTCTGTAGGGAATACTCCAAAATAATAGAAACTTCAATAAGTTTCTGTAAAATAAAAAACCACCGTTAGACAGCAATAAACCCGAGTTACACTTTAAAAACGTTATTGATACGTTGTTTGCGCAACCGGTTTATTTTGTAAGTTTCAAGTGCATTTCGATGGCTGAGTGGAAGATCGACCTATCTCGGCAGCCAGTTCGAAAACATTCTATCTCAAAAAACTTTTCAAGAACGCCCTATTTCATAATTCGTTTCAAAAACGCCCTATCTCAGCTGCCGATTCAAAAACGCCCTATATCAGCATATTTTCAATACATTTTGAAGTGAGATAGGGCGTTTTTGAACCGAATTTTGAGATAGGGTGTTTTTCAATAAAATTCTGAAATAGGGCGTTCTTGAAAAGTTTTTTGATATAGAGCGTTTTCGAACTGGCAGCCGACATAGGTCGATCTTCCACTCAGCCATCGATTTGTTTTGTAAAGTTCGAATAATTAAAGAAAAATTTTAAATGGAAAACAAAACTATAAGTGAGTGAGAACCTATGTGCCAATTTAAAAAAGTGACTTTTTATCATTTGTTTGCAAACTGACTTATTTGTATAACCTAAATTTTCTGATTTATTTCCATTTAAAATTTTCAGCCGTATTCTAACAAAGTCACAACCTTTAGCTCATCACTGCTGTGATTTCTACTGCGCCTCAAAGCTTGCCGATCAAAAAATATGCCGCTTCAATTCAATTTATTAAATTTTTGTGTATTTTTCTAGCACTCAAAATCGAATTTTTTGTTACACATTTCTCGGCGCACTTGAAATCACAACAGTGATGAGCTAAGTTTTGTGACCCTGTTAGAATAGAGGGGTTTATGTAAATTTTTACAATTTTGTTAACTTTCGGCAAACAAAATGGAAACGGAAATGGATAAGATGTAATGAGTTGATTTTATTTTACTTAACCCGCCGTTTTTAGCCGTTTTCAAGAAAAACGGGTTTTTCTGGGTTATCATGCTATCACAAAAGGCGAGTTGTTTGAAGTTTGGCTGATTGTATGTTCAAAAAAAAGCCTTTTTCGGTTGTCAACCATGTTGAAAAAAAATTTTGTACTGCTGATAGTTGCAAGTTCATGAAACATGAAAAAATGCGTATTTTTTGGGATTATTTATCTAAGATAGATGAAAATTATGGATAACAATTTGGAAAGGATGCTAAAATATTTAGATCTGAAAACATAGCGTTTCTTGCTGATGAAGTTCTTTTCGAAATCAAAAAGCCAACTTTGTCGACCATTAGCCGGATTCTAACTTTCGCTATCGCTAAAATGCTAAAATAGGAAAGCTAACATATTTCCGAGTTTTTAGCTATCTCCAAAAATATCTCCTAAATTTGTTTGTGATAAATAATCCATTTTAATGGTGATAAATAGTGAAAATGGAAGTATGTGAGAGCAAAAAAAAAAAACCAGCAGCCTCAATTTGCATTACATTTCTTCTCCTGTAGCGTAGCCGTGGCTATGTTACAAATACACTTGCGCCGATTCGCCAAAACGATTGATGAGCAGCCTTCGCAAAAAGGCAAATCCNGAGTTGTTTGAAGTTTGGCTGATTGTATGTTCAAAAAAAAGCCTTTTTCGGTTGTCAACCATGTTGAAAAAAAATTTTGTACTGCTGATAGTTGCAAGTTCATGAAACATGAAAAAATGCGTATTTTTTGGGATTATTTATCTAAGATAGATGAAAATTATGGATAACAATTTGGAAAGGATGCTAAAATATTTAGATCTGAAAACATAGCGTTTCTTGCTGATGAAGTTCTTTTCGAAATCAAAAAGCCAACTTTGTCGACCATTAGCCGGATTCTAACTTTCGCTATCGCTAAAATGCTAAAATAGGAAAGCTAACATATTTCCGAGTTTTTAGCTATCTCCAAAAATATCTCCTAAATTTGTTTGTGATAAATAATCCATTTTAATGGTGATAAATAGTGAAAATGGAAGTATGTGAGAGCAAAAAAAAAAAACCAGCAGCCTCAATTTGCATTACATTTCTTCTCCTGTAGCGTAGCCGTGGCTATGTTACAAATACACTTGCGCCGATTCGCCAAAACGATTGNTTTGCGAAAGTTGCAAGTTCATGAAAAATGCGTATGAAACATGAAAAAATGCGTATTTTTTGGGATTATTTATCTAAGATAGATGAAAATTATGGATAACAATTTGGAAAGGATGCTAAAATATTTAGATCTGAAAACATAGCGTTTCTTGCTGATGAAGTTCTTTTCGAAATCAAAAAGCCAACTTTGTCGACCATTAGCCGGATTCTAACTTTCGCTATCGCTAAAATGCTAAAATAGGAAAGCTAACATATTTCCGAGTTTTTAGCTATCTCCAAAAATATCTCCTAAATTTGTTTGTGATAAATAATCCATTTGAATGGTGATAAATAGTGAAAATGGAAGTATGTGAGAGCAAAAAAAAAAAACCAGCAGCCTCAATTTGCATTACATTTCTTCTCCTGTAGCGTAGCCGTGGCTATGTTACAAATACACTTGCGCCGATTCGCCAAAACGATTGATGAGCAGCCTTCGCAAAAAGGCAAATCCTTGGGAGAATTTAGGGATTGAAATTTAAAAATTTTTTGCTCAAAGTGAATAGAGCTTTGAACAGTTTTTATTACAAATTAGTTTCAAACACATTCGTATTGTTTTCAGGAAGTTACCAGCGATTTTTGGTAAATGTGTCACAAAGCAGCATTTGTATGGTGGAGAATTTGGGAATACTGAAACCTCAAGTGAAAATGAAGTGTTTTATGAAGAGTAACTGGTTTGGAAATCACTCCTCAAGACATATCTGCGAGACATGTAGTAAATATTTTTCTTTTTTTTTATTTGGGAATTTCGATAATGCCATAATTAATCGCTATAAGAAACCATGTAAGTACATGTGACCATACTTACTTTATTATATGGCTCATTTTAAAGGGGAGCGGGTTGGGTATGGTAAGAAAAGAACTTGTGTTAATTGGACAACGTTTTTGAGTACTACCTAAACACATATAACTGCTCATCATTCGAACATACAAAAAAGCCTGTTTTACGAAAGCCAAGTCATGTTTTCACATTTTATTTACTGCCTTTACACATTTTTTAACTTTGCCATCTCTTTACATTTAAATAATGCAATATTTTAGTTGCAATTAATTTCGCACAGAAAAAATAATCATTTGGCCTAATGTGTGACGTCAGAATTTATTTTAAAGGACTTTGTAATTTAAAGGATATGATTAATTCCAAAATTATTTAAAAAACTCAATGCAATGTATTTAGAATAAAAATATGGGTACCAAATGCAAGAGGAACCTTCTTTAAAATTAACAAAAAAATTAAACTTTTTTGGATTCACAAGGACGAATAGATATTTTTTTAAGATAATATAGATAGAAGGACGAAATTCGTGGATGTTTTCGAGTTTATANCAAAAGATAATATAGATAGAAGGACGAAATTCGTGGATGTTTTCGAGTTTATATAAGTCCTTAACATATAATTTTTTCAAAAACAAATATTGCGAAATTTCCAGGATAAAATTTTAAAAGGACATTTTCAATACTTACCAGTCCTTATGCATCAAAATATTTAATCTGCGTAAATTTCCTCTTTAATTTGATTCCCATACTTCTTCTCTCACACACACATTTCTCATTTTACTGACGCCAGAGTGAAAAACTAAAAACGCAATTTTACTATATTTGGCCCATGGTTTCGCGAATATATTGATTTTTGTGTGTAAAATTTATTATCGCACGGTGCTATATATATTATGAGCTAGACATTTATAAAGAAATATAGCCAATAGTGGTCTAGAAAAGGACTTTCTATTATTGCTATCAGTGCAAATTGAAAATCCCGGAATTATTTGTCAAGGATCCCAGGATTTTCGAGACCTAAAAAAGGCCGGGATAATGTTTAGGCATTTGCGTTTATGGTTGCATAATTTTTACTGCCTAAATACGAATGTCGGTACATATCTTATGATAGTATTTATATGGTTATGTATTTAAAACTGAAATCATAGTCCGTTATATTTGAAACATAAATTATTCCATTTTTATATGCAGTTTATAATATAAACATGTATATTTTCATATTACTAGTTTTTGACTTAATAAAAGTATGTAAAAAATGCCTACATTTTCCATGAATATACATATGTACATATGTATGCTTGCTATACAATTGTATATTGGAGGCCAATGAAAGCCATAGCCACTCCCTCCTACATACGATTTATACAAACTCATAAAATATTCCATTTTAGGAGGTGGGGGCAATCAAGCAATTAAATCAAAGACAAAGCACATCGACAACAGAGTATGCCTGGACTCTAATAACATGACATTTATCAATAAAATACGAGAGCGATAGGACCGAATAGGGTCTACGAATTTCAGCGAGCGCGAAGCAAAGCGTATAAAAGCCCTCTGAAAATACTCCAATCTGTTCACATGAACTGTTTGAAAAGGTCTCCGCGTATTCGAACCTCAACCGAACTAACGACGAGTACAACAGTCTGTGAGTATAAGGTAATATAGAGCAATTGCGACGAATAAAAACCAACATCGCGAATGATTTAGAAACAATAACGTTTATGTGAGTGGTGAAGTTGAGCTTGGAGTCAAAATAAACACCCAAGTATTTAAAGTCAGTAATTGATTTTAGCGGACATTCGAAAAACAGGAACAACACTAACCACTTTTGCATAAGACCTATAGTGACATTTACTAATATTGAGGAACAAACGATTACGCGCACATCAACTACACAAATTATCAAGCTCACCCTGAAGAATGAATAAGTCTTCTAGACTTTTAAGTTTCATAATATATCTTCAGGTCATCCGCATGTAGAAGGAAGTTATACTTAGAAAAACAAGAGGATATATCATTAATAAAGAGGAGAAATAGCACCAAGGAACACCAGAGGAGGAAACAACAGAATAGGACGATACATTATCAAAACGAACAACAGATCTAGATAGGGTGTGATCCACTTCAGAAATAGGAATGAAAGCCTAGACCTTCAAGTTTAGCTATCAATATTCGATTAGATAAAAAAGGCTTAAAAAATCGGTGTATATAACGTCAATATGGAATCGCTTTTGAAAGGTTTCCAAACAGTCCTCTGTAAAAGCAGCTAAATTGATTAACGTAGATNATTTAAAGTCAGTAATTGATTTTAGCGGACATTCGAAAAACAGGAACAACACTAACCACTTTTGCATAAGACCTATAGTGACATTTACTAATATTGAGGAACAAACGATTACGCGCACATCAACTACACAAATTATCAAGCTCACCCTGAAGAATGAATAAGTCTTCTAGNACATTCGAAAAACAGGAACAACACTAACCACTTTTGCATAAGACGTATAGTGACATTTACTAATATTGAGGAACAAACGATTACGCGCACATCAACTACACAAATTATCAAGCTCACCCTGAAGAATGAATAAGTCTTCTAGACTTTTAAGTTTCATAATATATCTTCAGGTCATCCGCATGTAGAAGGAAGTTATACTTAGAAAAACAAGAGGATATATCATTAATAAAGAGGAGAAATAGCACCAAGGAACACCAGAGGAGGAAACAACAGAATAGGACGATACATTATCAAAACGAACAACAGATCTAGATAGGGTGTGATCCACTTCAGAAATAGGAATGAAAGCCTAGACCTTCAAGTTTAGCTATCAATATTCGATTAGATAAAAAAGGCTTAAAAAATCGGTGTATATAACGTCAATATGGAATCGCTTTTGAAAGGTTTCCAAACAGTCCTCTGTAAAAGCAGCTAAATTGATTAACGTAGATCTACCCGGAACGAATCCATGTTGGTTGAGACATAATAAATGTTTAACGGCAAAGTNATCCAAGAGGATATATCATTAATAAAGAGGACAAATAGCACCAAGGAACACCAGAGGAGGAAGCAACAGAATAGGACGATACATTATCAAAACGAACAACAGATCTAGATAGGGTGTGATCCACTTCAGAAATAGGAATGAAAGCCTAGACCTTCAAGTTTAGCTATCAATATTCGATTAGATAAAAAAGGCTTAAAAAATCGGTGTATATAACGTCAATATGGAATCGCTTTTGAAAGGTTTCCAAACAGTCCTCTGTAAAAGCAGCTAAATTGATTAACGTAGATCTACCCGGAACGAATCCATGTTGGTTGAGACATAATAAATGTTTAACGGCAAAGTACATTTTGTATTTAACTATGAACTCAAACAGTTTTGGGACTTCGGTCTGTAATTCTCAAAATAATTTTTATTACCACTTTTAAGGATTGGCGTAATAAAAGTCAATTTCCAGTCATCGAGGAAAACTCCGGCAGATAGTGACATGTTTAAAATGTGCCTCAAAANCTTCGGTCTGTAATTCTCAAAATAATTTTTATTCCACTTTTAAGGATTAGCGTAATAAAAATCAATTTCCAGTCATCGAGGAAAACTCCGGCAGATAGTGACATGTTTAAAATGTGCCTCAAAAGCGCAATTAGTGAAGGACAACTTTTAAATAAAATAAGCGAGAGGCCATCTACATCAGGGTTAGTGGATAGCTGCATCCTCGTTTATCAACTTTAATCTCCCGAAGTTAAAGGTATTGGGAAGGTAACACAAATTTCGAAAGAATTTTAAATACCAGAATAAGGAAAATATGTATGATTTACACGTAGAACGCATCATTAAAAATTTTAATTTAATTTTTAAAGTGTCAATCGGCAGCGATTACCCTCCATTATACAATTTTCCCATGTTATTTTTTATTGGTTGCCATCAGAGAGGGTGTGCGTATATAGAGATGTTTTTTTTTGTTTTTGTACGCAACTGTCCGTCCAACCTTTCTGACTTTCCCTCATCTTTCTGCCGCAGCGCTGAGTTGTGGCACTTTTCGCTTGGCATTTAATAATGCGGTTAAAACCGAAGTGCAATCAGACCATGTCCA